>NW_027496694.1:0-197189 GCF_021521415.1 Bidens hawaiensis
TGATTGTACGGGAATCGTACGGAATTGGTACAGTACTGGGTTAACAGTGTCCCCAGATGTCCCTAGAAGTGTTTCTGGGTTAACATTGCCCCCGGAATGGGTACAGTACAGGGTTAACAGGTGTCCCCAGATGTCCCTAGAAGTGTTTCTGGGTTAACATTGCCCCCGGAATGGGTACAGTACTGGGTTAACAGTGTCCCCAGATGTCCGTAGAAGTGTTTCTGGGTTAACATTGCCCCCGGAATGGGTACTGTACTGGGTTAACAGTGTCCCCAGATGTCCTTAGAAGTGTTTCTGGGTTAACATTGCCTCCGGAACGGGTACAGTACTGGGTTAACAGAGATTTCACTTTTCGGCTCAGCATAATTACATCGATAATATTATATTTTGATATTGATTTATCATGGTTTACTCGAATTGTGAAACTCACCAACTATTCGTAGTTGACCCGTTTTCTCACATGCTTTTCAGGTACAATTAAGATGAAGTGATTGCTTATGTGCTAAGTGCTTGATGTGTGTAAGATTTGCGTGCGGGGATGTTAGGATACATTATAATAAATTGAATTATGTATCGTATTGTATGATGTGTGTATCACCTAAACGGTAATGAAATACGAGATAATGTAATTTGAAGTATATTAATGTATTCAGTTTTCTTTATAAACAATGTGGTTGATATCAGAGGAATCTGTTGCATCCCGTTTACGTTTCCGCTGCGGTTACGGGGGTGTTACAGAAGTTTGGTATCAGAGCCATTGGTTATAAAGAATTAGGATGTTTTTAAAAGATACCTAAAATATAACCAGTAGCTCAAGTATTATAGGATCTGAATATCAACTAATAATATATAGTGACGGGATCTGGATGAACTTGGATGGACAAGTGAGTTATTATGGTCCGGAACATAAAAACAGACTTGTACGCATGAGGGAATTCAGGGGAAGTCACGGGGTACATTAATAGGTAAAAATGGCAACATATGTGTAAAGTATATAATATTATTTATGCGTGCTAATGTGTATATATATATATGTAAATATCTTGTGGGTACATGTATTGAGAAATAGGACCCGGATAAGGAACCGGGGGATGAAATAATAAAAGTACCGAGGATGCTGAAATTTCTAGAGCATCGGTTGATGATAAGTCTGACTTATCGGGCCATAGTTATGATAGTACCAAAGTAGCTCTCCCGTTTTACATTAACCAGAAAATACCTAGTAACCGTCACTCCCAACCAAAATTGATAAATCCCTTACCCTACCAACACCGGTACCGTATATCCTAATAACCCCCTATGTTCACCTGAACCGCCGACCCTCACGTTACGGACGGATCTGCACCTGAACCCATTCTTATTCCATTACACCTTGAACCTTGCAACTCCCTATGTTATCCTTACACCCGTTAGATGCCTATACCCATGTATACTCGAATAGAATGATTACCCATACACAAAGAGGTGTTGGAATCATTATAGCATAGTTGGTTGTTCGTTCGTAGGTGGTATACCGTGTATGCCGGATATACAAATAGACACGGATATTATAACTCCGTGGTACGTAATCGTTTGGTGCTCACGGTGAGCGTGTATCGGTTATGCTGACAAGCAGAAGGATATTGAAATCAAGCATATTAAACATTAATCTTTGTTGAGAAAGATCTATATGTCAGTTGGTGACAAGGGTTATGAAACATATTTAAACGTTAACCGACGTCAGGTTAAGTCCATATGTTATTATATTTGTGGGACATATATACTAGATACCGGTATGTGTACTATGTATGATAATATTTGGTGTGTATGTGTACCTGCTGTTATGATTGAGCTGGTAACGAGTTACACGGTGAGATTAGTATTGATTACTGCGTACGGGATGGGTACGGCAGAATGACATAAAAAGAGTAACTCCAATGATGGAGATTGATAGGATTCAGTTGATTGCTCATAGATAGCAGATGATGATACCGAATGTCGTATCACAGATCACTGCTAGTGTTGATGCAAATGTGATCGCAGAATTACAGATCGAGCAATCACATGATTATGAATATTTCAATTTTTAGTGTTATTACTAAGAGTGATAATGTCCCACCGAATACTGTTATGACTACAAGTATTAGTTATAAACTAAACATGAATAGTAGTCGTAATGAATTAGATCCGGTATGAAGGATATGTTTGTTGGTTGTGTTAAGGAAATTATTAATAGTTTGCTGATGGTAAAGGGAGGAATAGATTAGCGAGTGGATAGAAAAGATCGAAATGGTTAAGGATATTGGCAAGAGTCTAGAACATTGTGTAGTGAAAAATGCTACAGATATGTTGGTAGATTACGTTGTATCGTGATGGAACACGATGGTACAAGATTATAGTTAGAAAATTTTTACTCAGATGATATGGTCAGAATTTAAAATTCTTGGGCTAGAGTACTTTTATTCGAGTAATTAAGTTCAGAGATTGGAAACTGAGCTACGGGAGAGAGAAATGTTGGGTGCTGATCACTTAGAACACGCTAATCGTTTGAAGGAATTGTCATGTCTGGTAACATGGCTAATTACTCCTGAAACTAAGTGAAGTGAGCGCTATATTGGGGACTAACTCCATCGATAAGGAGTATAGTCAATTCTGTAAAATATACAACCTTTGGAAGGGTTGTGTCACAAGCTAGCATTGATATATTTGACTCTATGGGAAGCGGACTGGAAGGGCGTTAGGTGAGACGTCGAGTGTTAAAGAAGAGAAATGATAACGGTATAGTGCAAAATAGTCTTTTGAATAAGTAGGTATGCCATACAACCCAGAATTATACTGAGACTAGTTCTGGTGTGAAACATGAACCGCATGAAGGGTCCTTCCCTAAATGTGGAAAATATGGTTATCGGCAGGAAGAAGAATGTCGAGTGATAGTAGGCCACAGGTGTGGTAAAGATGGACGTAATGCCCTAATTGTAGAACCAATTATAGCCATGTGAACCGGCAACCCCAATCCATTCGTTTACAACCACTCCGAACCCAACAGCTTCAATAACAATCCATCCAAAGAAACCAAATTATGCTAAACAGTTGTACTCGCTATGAATGTGGCAGTACAGAACGTTTCAAGAGAAATTGCCCGAAGTTGAACCAAGGTGTCGTGGGAAGACGAACCTCATGACAAGCATCAACCTCTGATCAAGCAAGGAGCCGTGCCTTTGTGAGTAATTCGAATAAAGCACGTCATGATCCAAAGATGGTATTAAATATGCTGTAGTTTTAAATCAATAGGCTTCAGTGATATTTTTACGGTCGCCGATAGAAGTTAGTTCCTGTTAACCTCCTACCATTGGAAAGATACCGATTAGTGAAACTATAGAACCCTATACTGTAGAATCGCTAACGGTAAATCCCTAATGGTTAACTAAATTGTTCGGAATTGTCCTATTATTCTGAACGATTAACCTTTCCTTATTGATCTACGACCAGTAAAGTTAAGAAGTTTTGATGTAATAGTTAACATGGGTTGGCTAACTCAACATGAAGCTGAAATCAAATATGAAAAGAAGATGATTAGAAGCTCTCTTTCGGACGATGAAGCGATTAGATACAGAGAAAAGTATTTAAATGAAAACATATAGAAGATGTTTCGGTGATACGTAAATATCCAGAAGTTTTCCCAGAAGAACTTCCTGGATTACCGCCAACCCGACAGGTCGAATTCAGAATCGATTTAATACCTCAAGCTGGCCCTGTTGCTAAAGCATCTTACAGACTTGCACCAACTGAAATGCAAGAATTATTGGATAAGGTTTTATATGACCTAGTTAGTCACCATGGGGTGCACCAGTGTTATTTGGGAAATGAAGGACGGAAGTGTTAGGATATGTATTGATTAGGGAGAATTGAATAAAGTGACGATCAGGAATAGGTATTCACTTCTTCGAAGTAAATGATCTGTTTAACCAACTGCAAGGGGCGATTTATTTTTCAGAAAATTGATCTTAGATATGGTTATCACCAAATGAAAAATCCAAGAGGAGGACGTTGCAACAACAGCGTTTCGGACTCGCTACGGCCATTACGAGTTCTTAGTTATGCCTTTCGGGCTAACAAATGCACCGGCAGTGTTCATGGACCTCATGAATCGAGTCTGTAAACCCTACCTCAACAAATTCGTCATCGTGTTTATTGACGATATTCTGATTTACTCGAAAAGTAAAGAAGAGCACGAGCAACACTTAAGAATAATTTTAGAGCTTCTGAATCAGGAGAAGTTGTATGCAAAATTCTCCAAGTGTAACTTCTGGTTACAAGAAGTGCAATTCCTCAGTCACGTTGTAAACCACCAAGGAATACACGTTGATCCGAGTAAGGTCGAAGCAATTAAGAATTGGCAAGCGCCTAAATCGCCAAAGGAAATCCGCCAATTCTTAGGCTTAGCTGGATATTATCGTCGATTTATAGAGAACTTTTCCAGCATCGCCCAACCTTTAACTCTCCTGACTCAAAAGGATCGAAAGTATGAATGGGGAGAAGAGCAGGAAACGGCGTTTCAAATGTTAAAGCAAAAAAAAAAAAAAAAAAAAAAATTGTGCCAAGCGCCGATTTTAAGTCTCCCTGATGGAGACGATGGTTTTGTCGCGTATTGTGACGCATCGCGTAGAGGGTTAGGATGCGTGTTGATGCAGAATAATAAGGTTATAGCCTATGCTTCCCGACAGTTAAACGTACACGAGAAAAATTACACTAATCATGACTTAGAACTGGGAGCGGTTATCTTCGCACTTAAAATCTGGAGACATTATCTCTACGGTACGAAGTGCACCATCTTCACCGATCATAAAAGTTTGCAGCACATATTCGATCAGAAAGAACTGAATATGAGGCAACGAAGATGGGTCGAGTTGTTAAACGATTATGACTGTGATATCCGTTATCACCCCGGCAAGGCTAACGTCGTAGCCGATGCCTTGAGTAGGAAAGATCGGGTTAAGCCATTGCGAGTGCGAGTGCTGGGGATGATATTCCAGTCGAACCTTTCGGACCTGATTCGAGTCGCTCAACGTGAGGCGTTGAAAGAGGAACAATTGGAAAAGGAGGGACTTTACGGCAATGAGAAGAATTTCGAACAGCGCGTGGACGAAATTTTCTATTTCAAAAATCGGGTTTGGATCCCGACCCTCCATGACCTTCTTGAATTGATCATAAACGAAGCGCATAGATCGAAATATTCCATACATCCGGAATCGGATAAGATGTACAAGGATGTGAAGGAGATCTACTGGTGGCCGGGTATGAAAAAGGATATAGCAACGTATGTCGGTAAGTGTACGACTTGTGCGAGAATTGTGATATTACAACAACCGGAAGTTCCCGAATGGAAGTGGGAGTAAATCACGATGGATTTTGTGACACATCTCCCTAAGACGTCCCGAGGACATGATGCAATTTGGGTAATCGCGGATCTATTAACCAATCCTCGCATTTCATCCCAATTCATGACGATTACCACAATGAATTCTCGCCCAAGTTCATGACGGTGAAATGGTATCTCGTCGTGGAGTACCATTTTCAATTATCTCAGATCGAAATAGTCATCCTACTTCCATTATTGGAAGGCGGGGAAGGAAGCATCGAGAGCTTGAAGCTTTCTATGGGTGATGTAATTATCACCAAATTGTTAAATTGAAAATGGACGTCAACCAAGCCATTTCTTTCAAATTGATTCGTGAAACAACCAATCGGATTTATAATATTTAAGATAAGTTGAAAGCGGCGCGAGATTGGCAAAGGATTTATGCCAACATTCAAAGGAAACCATTGTCGTTGGAAAGAGGCGACAAGGTATTTTTAAGGCATCACCTTAGAGAGGTGATATAAGGTTTGGCAAAACCGAAAATAGCTCCTTAATATATTGGACCTCATGAGACTATCTCCATGATTGGTCATTTAGTTTATCTATTAAAGTACTCCAGGGGCTAAGTACTATACATGACGTTTTGCCATGTATACGGATTGAAAAGTACCTAAGCGATGAGGCAACGAAAGTACTAGTAATGGAGGTACTCATAGAAGACATACTTGATATCATAAATAATTCCGTAGAGATAGTAGACGGGAAAACTAAACAGTTTGGACATACCAAGCTTTATTGATTAAGATTAAGTGGAATTCACAGCGAGGACCAGATTATACCTGGTAACGCGAGGGTGAATTCTGAAGGAAAAACCCCCACCTTTCTTTCGGAAGGGTATAGTGGGCATGTAAAATTTCGAGGACGAAATTTCTTAACGGGGGGAGAATGTAACGATTCCGACGAAACCAGGTATACCCTAACCGGTAGACAATAGCTACGCTATATTTAATGTCGGGTACGTGAATTACCATAGTAATTATACGAGAATACATGGTTCACTGTATTGATTGTACGTGAATATATAATTCATCGTATTGAATATGCGATTAATCGATTGATAGTTATTGAAACCCGAACGAATCGAGGGTTCAATTATAGACGATATCTATAATATTTAGTGATTTTACGGAGCATTAATGCTTCGGGATAAGTAAAATACGGCACAGAAAAAGAATTTCGATTTAATGGTACGTCGGTACATTAAACGAAACCTTTAATACCAAACCGAGCAAGAGACGATCGATCAAGCCGAAAAAGATGCGCAACTATTAATAATATGATGTTCTAAGATAATAAATGCCATGGTTCAAGTTTTTAAAGTTTTTAAATCGGTTTTATATAAATTTCATTTTTTAAGCCGAAAACGACCGTTTTAACCTCGTTTTAAGCCGAATTAGACATTTAACCGAAAAACGAACTGAACCAGATTATCCAAAACATTATCCAGATTTCGGAAATCCAAACATGTGGCTAAGATTGGAGAAGTGGGTCCCACCTCACCCCCCTAACTACACCGATCGGACAAGGGGTATTCCCCCTTGTCTTGTTATTCATTTTTTTACACAAACAAATCAACAATCTTCCTTTCCTCTCAAGATCATGAACTAAAAACCGAGAATTGTAGCTAGAACAATGAGGTAAAGATCGAGTTATCTACGTTTTCACCGTCCTTTCTTGAGTTTATTTGCAAGAAAATGAGGTTTCAAAGATGAAAACCGATTCTTGCATGATCAAGTGATGTATACGGGTTATACAAGGGATCTTGGTATAAGAAAGGAGTTAAACGAACCAAAAACGAATTTTTACGATTTAAACTTTAGTTTTGAAACAATAACCGAAACTATAGTGTAAGAGGCTTGATTGTGAGTGTAACTTGCTTGGTATTGTGGTATGATGGTTGTAGGTTCTGTGTTTAGTGGTAGATAAGGCGGAAAGACGAGTTTGTAGCTTGTAGTGGCGGAAAACAAAAGGTATATTCGGTTTATGTTCGGTTATGGATTTTTAGACAGATTGTGGATAGTTTAGAGTTAGGTCATGAAATTTTACAGAGGTGTTAAATACATGAAAATATGAGTTCTGTGAAAATTTGGTAATTTTTGGATAAAGGATGAATATTTGGTGAATTTAATGCTCGGTTTTGGCTAAAAATGGTGAAAAATAGTCAAATATCATGAAAAATTCTGGAAAATTTCAGATAAGCTTTTTATAACATGTAAAAGTCACACACAAAAGTTTAGGTCAGTTGGAGAAGTCTAAGTAGGCTTTTCGGTTAAACGAGTTCTAGGGTTTTCTAACTCGGTTTTAGTGAAAATGGCATGTAAAAAGAGATTTTGGTTCTGGAAAAAGTACAGGGAACTATGGAAATGGCAGGGGTCATCCAGGAAAAAATTGGGATTTTTCTAAGTTCGTTTGGTATTTACGACATATTTAGTGTTTAAATGGTGTTTAAAAATAGATAAATAAATTTTAAATATAAAAATTAATTCTGGAAATATTTTTATAAATTTCCCCACTGTCAAAATGTTATTTGTGCAAAATCTCAAGATCCGAGGATGAACGGATATTTATTTGGAATAAAAGTGAACTTTTATAATATAAAACGCGTAAACCAGCAAAGTTCGGGTATATGAACCGACTGGTGTATAAAAACCCTAAAAATGAACTACATTCATATAACTGAGTTAAACAAGTAAAAATAAATCATCCGAAAATAATTCGGATGATTTGGGTACTATTAAACGATTTAACAGTTTCCGGTGCACTAAAGACGGAAATGGGTCCCGCGGCCAATCGGGGCGTCTAAACCGAGCTCTAATTTCACAACTTTAATTAAATTATCAGTCGACAACTATTTTCGGGTCGTGTGTGACCAAACTCATTTTGAAACGTAAAATCGGATATCTGTGCTAGGCACGCAAAACGGGGAAAACAAACTGATAGTAATTTTGGCTACTGAACTCTAAACGATATCACAATCTAAGTCCGGAGAAGTGTTTCTGGGTTAACATTGCCCACCAGAATGGGTACAGTACTGGGTTAACAGTGTCCCCAGATGTACTGGTTAACACGGTTAAAGATTATATAAACTATAATTGTATAATAACGATCGTAGGGATCATATTACAGATTGGACGTGTTAACTGATAATGATTGTTGTTACCTGCTTGCATGTGCTAAGGTGAGTTTCATGAGCCCCTTTTTCTGAATTGTTTTTAAATATTTTCCCGGGGCGGAAAGCATGTTACTATTGAAATGTTTAGGTACATACTGAACGCATGGATTTGCGTGTATTTATAAATATTTGATTGTACGGGAATCGTACGGAATGGGTACAGTACTGGGTTAACAGTGTCCCCAGATGTCCCTAGAAGTGTTTCTGGGTTAACATTGCCCCGGAATGGGTACAGTACTGGGTTAACAGTGTCCCCAGATGTCCCTAGAAGTGTTTCTGGGTTAACATTGCCCCCGGAATGGGTACAGTACTGGGTTAACAGTGTCCCCAGATGTCCCTAGAAGTGTTTATGGGTTAACATTGCCCCCGGAATGGGTACTGTACTGGGTTAACAGTGTCCCCAGATGTCCTTAGAAGTGTTTCTGGGTTAACATTGCCCCCGGAACGGGTACAGTACTGGGTTAACAGAGGTTTCACTTTTGGGCTCAGCATAATTACATCGATAATATTATATTTTGATATTGATTTATCATGGTTTACTCGAATTGTGAAACTCACCAACTATTTGTAGTTGACCCGTTTTCTCACATGCTTTTCAGGTACAATTAAGATGAAGTGATTGCTTATGTGCTAAGTGCTTGATGTGTGTAAGATTTGCGTGCGGGATGTTAGGATACATTATAATAAATAGAATTATGTATCGTATTGTATGATGTGTGTATCACCTAGACGGTAATGAAATACAAGATAATGTAATTTGAAGTATATTAATGTATTCAGTTTTTTTTATAAACAATGTGGTTGATATCAGAGGTGTCTGTTGCATCCCGTTTACGTTTCCGCTGCGGTTACGGGATGTTACAATAATCTAGGCATTCAATACTAAGCCTAATATTAATATAATTCACCAAATAATACATTCATTTTCGAATACACGTACACGGGCCTCTCCACCACGAGTCAAGACTCGAGTAATATATTTGACCAGGACGCGGTAAGACTTAAGCATGTGACACGAGCATCTCCACCGCGAGCCAAGCCAGAGTAATATATTTGAGTCGGTCACAACTTACACATCCAAGCACGTGATACGGGCCTCTCCACCACGGGTACAACCTGAGTAATATATTTGACCCGATCTAGGCTCATACATCCAAGCACGTGGTACGGGCCTCTTCACCACGGGTACAACCCGAGTAATATATTTGACCCGACCTCGGCTCACACATCCAAGCACGTGATACGGGCCACTTCACCACGGGTACAACCCGAGTAATACATTTGACCTGATCACGACTCAATATCCAACGGCCCTCTTCACCACGGGATTTTAAAACCCATGTAATATATTTGACCCGCCAAATTGATGATCACGTCACATGGGCCTCTCCACCACGGGTACAACCCGAGTAATATATTTGACCCGGCCGTGAGTCACCATGCAAACACACATCAATAAGCCTACTCACATCATTCTTAGTCACGAGAAACTAAATATCATCACACATGCGCAGGCTATTAGGTAAAACATACTCATACATACATACATACATACATCCATACATACATATATATATCTATATATACATATATCATCCCATACGGGAACTAAGTAATAGGTCTACTCATATTCAATCACTACCAAGTCTACTAGCATCCTCGCGTCTAGACCATTAATAATGTACGTAACCTTAAAGGATACAAGCCCATGTACGACTCTAAAATATTCTAAAGCATATAAAATAATTCAAAAATAACTTTCAAAATGCACAATCACGAGTGAGTCAATGTAATACCATTCAAATAGTTGTAACGGGTAAATCGTATAAAATTGGATTTCGGTGTGTATGCTAGCCCAAAACTTGAAAAGAGTAAAAAGGGCATCATGAACTCACCTGAAATCAATCGAACACCTGCAACGAGCCAGGAAATCCCTAAGTGCACAATCACAAGCAAGGGCCTGTAAATTATACACAACGCGTTACTAAACTAGCACGCAAGAACACACTTGCCTAATGGGCTTCTCAAGCCCAACACTTTGGCCCAAGGCCCAACACTTTGGCCCGAGGCCCAACAACTTGGCCCAAGGCCCAACCCTTGGCCCAAGGCCCAACAACTTGCCCCAAGGCCCAACACTTGGCCCAAGGCCCAACAACTTGCCCCAAGGCCCAACACTTGGCCCAAGGCCCAATACTTTACTTCAGCCCCTAAAACTCTTCAACTAACCAAATCCACCATACGATTATGGCCGGGGCTAACCATGATGCACAACTCACCCACCGGTAATCAAATTGAGTCGAATACGAGCGTAATAAATCTTAAAACCAATTGTCAAACGAATCAACCCCAAATGGACTAAATTCCCATCTTAACCTTTTCTTACATCATAATTATGTCACCCGAGTTGATAGGGTTGACAGTTCCTTTTTACAACTTTCAATTTAACATTTAAACGAAAATTTGCGCACCGTCGACTCGATTGACCAATCACCAACCAAAACAACCCTGAGTATCAAAAATATAATTTTCCCACAGCCCTTAGACTCCCCTAGGGCCATGCAAACTGATTCGGTTGGTCATCCAACCGATTAACGCATCAAACTCAACAATTTACAATTCTACACTCTAATTTTCGAACTAAAATCGATTGACCGACCTAAACACCTCCATTGGCCATGAAATTTTAGTATGTCGTAAGTGACATACCTAGGAAGTTGACGGAGCAAGAACTTCAATTATAACAGCCCCGAAAGATGCGAGAAAGGGCAGCCACCGGTTAAGCCTAAAACGAACTTATCGATCAATAACGAATATAACATGCAGATTTTAGCATGCAAAGATGTATTTTATTACATAGGAAAACCATGAAATCAAATTATTAAATTTTTACCAATGTTGCATAAATATCTTAAGTTTATAATAATATTTTTATTATATTTTTCTAGTGGACACAAAAATCATAAAAATTCCACCAACACAGAAAGGTATGTGCAGCAATTTAAGCGCGCAACAAAATGGTTTTATTTTTATAAAATTCATTACCGAACCAAATTAAATGATTCAAATTGGGTTTGATTCTTAACTCAAAACATTAAATTTCAGAAGTGAAACCAACTAATTTGGACTTGTTGAAAAAGAGTTATGATGTCGGGAAGACAGACCAGAATCCGACATCCCACATCAGCTTTGACACTCGATTTTATAAAATCATAAAAACCATTCAAATCTCGTCCAAAAAATACGTATTATACCTTTCTGGAAACTAGACTCAAAGTAGAACAGTGGATTAATATCGCGTTACAGACCCTTGAATTGAAGTTTTAACGGCTGAAACTTGGCTGGGCAGAAGAAAAACGAGCAGGGGTGGGGGGTGGGGCGGTCCAGGTCCGATCGGCTGGAAATAGCTTTAGGGTTAGGGTTGTCTTTTGTTTTATGATATTATAAAAATAGTTACATCCAAGTCCCTCCAAATTGAAGTATGTAGCAACTTGGGTGGAAAGTTAAGTGAGAACGTTTACGAGGTTCGCAAGGAGCTCCCGGGAGAATGCCGGGTCAAGCCCGAAAGGTGTACATAACACTACAAGATTAAACCTTTTTTCGGAAATTAACGAGCGTTACAAGTCCACCCTCCTTACAATGGGATTCGTCCCCGAATCCCGTCGCAACAGGAATGGATGCGGATGGAGACGAAACCTAATCATCTAATCGCACAAGAGGACGATAGCGACAAAACCTTTACTAGCACCTGAGTCAAACAGAAACGAAGCTTAAAGCTCAACAAGTAGTAAGGAAACTTAGAGTGATAGTATGCTAAGCCTCAGCTAAACAATTACACGCAAAGCGTTCCAGAGGATAAGAAATGAACGGGAGAATTTAAGGAATGAGAGGAACTTTAAAGCTAATGACACGAGCATTAGCCATATCCTATCCCTACAAAGACAGAACCCTAACATAGTCAAGCACGGGTAGTAATTAGAACGTTGTAGGTAACGGTAAACTGCTAATAACGTTGATCAGGTGTTATTAATTGTTTACTTTACCCACCCATCCTAAGCACCCCTGCCCCTAACCATATTAGAATACCATCTAACACGTAATCAATTATAAACATAATTAAATTCTAAAAGTTATAAGAATGAACTAACAATTAGAATTACCTCTTGACGTGCAGCTACTCGCGGTTGGCATTTCTAGTCTTTTCTTTTACAGTTCGAGTCCAAGCATTCGGGAATGCTCGAATCCGTCGAACCATGGCTCTGATACCAACTTGTAAGGCCCCGAATCCCGGGAATCCTACAGTTGGTAATCACATCCTTAATTTCTCAAAAATGTAAAACCAAACAATTCTTTGTATTTAAAACCAGTTCAGAGTAAATAACAGCGGAAAAGTTTAAATTAAAAATCCCAAAACACAGGTACATGTGTCCAAAATCAATTGTAAATAAAATATTCGTTTTATTTGAAATCCTTGACCAGAAATGCCTTCAACCTTCCGAGTAGTCTCCAGCACGTCCAAGCGATAACCTCCAATCCTTAACCAGAAAATCAATCTAAC
Source organism: Bidens hawaiensis (assembly GCF_021521415.1). Classification (NCBI taxonomy): domain Eukaryota; kingdom Viridiplantae; phylum Streptophyta; class Magnoliopsida; order Asterales; family Asteraceae; genus Bidens; species Bidens hawaiensis. Next base: position 13,126 of record NW_027496694.1, read on the forward strand.
ATACACACAAAGTCAGCTAGAGCTGAGTGAGTTCAAGTTTTTCATAGTCGACATTCATTAAACAATTTAAACTCCATGAGTATGAAATGTAGGGGGAAATCATGAGTAATTAGTTACATAATTTTCCTTGGTCAGAACATAAGTCCATAAAATAATAAATAGCTTCTCTTATACAAATCATAAGTAAACAAAACATTAAACAACTTTTCACGCAGCACGGGACTCCTCACCCGGGTCTTCCCCGAGTAATATATTTGACCCAGCCGCGATTTAGCAAAACCATTAAAATCGTGTAACACGAGCCTCCTCACCCCGGGTCATACCCAAGTAATATATTTGACCCGGTCACAGTTTACCAACACATACACATTCACATACACACATACAAACATCAAATTCGAACATCCAACCAACAATATCACCACTTACGATCCATAAATAATGGATAATCTAGGCATTCAATACTAAGCCTAATATTAATATAATTCACGAAATAATACATTCATCTTCGAACACACGTACACGGGCCTCTCCACCACGAGTCAAGACTCGAGTAATATATTTGACCCGGACGCGGTAAGACTTAAGCATGTGACACGAGCCTCTCAACCACGAGTCAAACCCGAGTAATATATTTGACTCGGTCACAGCTTACACATCCAAGCACGAGATAAGGGCCTCTCCACCACGGGTACAACCCCAGTAATATATTTGACCCGATCTCGGCTCATACATCCAAGGACGTAGTACGGGCCTCTTCACCACGGGTACAACCCGAGTAATGTATTTGGCCCGACCTCGGCTCACACATCCAAGCACGTGATACGGGCCTCTTCACCACGGGTACAACCCGAGTAATATATTTGACCCGATCATGGCTCAACATCCAACGGCCCCCTTCACCACGGGATTTTAAAACCCATGTAATATATTTGACCCGTCAAAATGATGATAACGTAACACGGGCCTCTCCACCACGGGTACAACCCGAGTAATATATTTGACCCGGCCGTGAGTCACCATGCACACACAAATCAATAAGCCTACTCACATCATTCTTAGTCACGAGGAACTAAATATCATCACACACCCGTAGGCTATAAGGTAACACATACTCATACATACCTCCATACATACATATATATATATATTTATATATACATATATCATTCCGTACGGGAACTAAGTAATAGGTCTACTCATATTCAATCACTACCAAGTCTACTAGCATCCTCGCGTCTAGACCATTAATAATGTACGTAACCTTAAAGGATTCAAGCCCATGTACGAGTCTAAAATATTCTAAAGCATATAAAATAATTCAAAAATAACTTTCAAAATGCACAATCACGAGTGAGACAATGTAATACCATTCAAATAGTTGTAACGAGTAAATCGTATAAAATTGGATTTCGGTGTGTATGCTAGCTCAAAACTTGAAAAGAGTAAAAAGGGCATCATGAACTCACCTGAAATCAATCGAACACCTGCAACGAGCCAGGAAATCCCTAAGTGCACAATCACAAGCAAGGGCCTGTAAATTATACACAACGTGTTACTAAACTAAACCGCAAGAACACACTTGCCTAATGGGCCGCTCAAGCCCAACACTTTGGCCCGAGGCCCAACACTTTGGCCCGAGGCCCAACACTTGGCCCAAGGCCCAACACTTGGCCCAAGGCCCAAAAACTTGCCCCAAGGCCCAACACTTGGCCCAAGGCCCAATACTTTACCTCAGCCCCTAAAACCCTTCAACTAACCAAATCCACTCTACGATTATGGCCGGGGTTAACCATGATGCACAACTCACCCGCCGGTAATCAAATTGAGTCGAATACGAGCGTAATAAATCTTAAAACCAATCGTCAAACGATTCAGCCCCAAATGGACTAAATTCCCATCTTAACCTTTTCTTACATCATAATTATGTCACCCGAGTTGATAGGGTTGACGGTTCCTTTTTACAACTTTCAATTTAACATTTAAACGAAAATTTGCGCACCGCCGACTCGATTGACCAATCACCAACCAAAACAACCCCGAGTATCAAAAATATAATTTTCCCACAGCCCTTACACTCCCCTAGGGCCATGCAAACTGATTCGGTTGGTCATCCAACCGATTAACGCATCAAACTCAACAATTTACAATTCTACACCCTAGTTTTCAAACTAAAATCGATTGACCGACCTAAACACCTCCATTGGCCATGAAATTTTAGTATGTTGTAAGTGACATACCTAGGAAGTTTATAGAGCAAGAACTTCAATTATAACATCCCCGAAAGATGCGAGAAAGGGCAGCCACCGGTTAAGCCTAAAACGAACTTATCGATCAATAACGAATATAACATGAAGATTTTTGCATGCAAAGATGTATTTTATTACATAGGAAAACCATGGAATCAAATTATTTAATTTTTACCAATGTTGCATAAATATCTTAAGTTTATAATAATATTTTTATTATATTTTTCTAGTGGACACAAAAATCATAAAAATTCCTCCAACACAGAAAGGTATGTGCAGCTATTTAAGCACGCAACAAAATGATTTTATTTTTATAAAATTCATTACTGAACCAAATTAAACGATTCCAATTGGGTTTGATTCTTAACTCAAATTATTAAGTTTTAGAAGTCGAACCAACTAATTTGGACTTGTTGAAAAAGAGTTATGATGTCGGGAAGACAGACTAGAATCCGACATCCGGCATCAGCTTTGACACTCGATTTTATAAAATCATAAAAACAATTCAAATCTTGTCCAAAAATTACGTATTATACCTTTCTGTAAACTAGACTCAAAGTAAAACATCATGGAATCAAGAATCGATCAAAAACAGTGTATTAACATCTTGTTACAGACCCTTGAATTGATGTTTTCATGGCTGAAACTTGGCTGGGCAGAAGAAAAACGAGCAGGGTGGTCCAGGTCCGATCGGATGCAAATAGCTTTAGGGTTAGGGTTTTCTTTGGTTTTATGATATAATAAAAATAGTTACATCTAAGTCCCTCCAAATTGAAGTATGTAGCAACTTGGGTGGAAACTTAAGTGAGAACGTTTACGAGGTTTGCAAGGAGCTCCCGGGAGTATGCCGGGTCAAGCCCGAAAGGTGTACATAACGCTACAAGATTAAACCTTTTGTCAGAAATTAACGGGCGTTACAAATTATCGACACCTTTTGTTACCTGTTCGTTGTCCTCAGTTCGCCGGCCCTGTTAACCTGTTATTAACCCATGATTTCTCAACGGTTCAGGTAATCTTTTATATGTATACGTTCGTCTGGATGCACTGCTCAATAACCCTAATACTAATCGAACGAAAGATGATTGGATTAATCAATTGAATGTTTAGGGTTTATAATCAAAGTGGGTTTTATTTGTTTCTGTATAAGTAAAACTGTTTTCATTCAATAACTAACTGACACCCTAGCCCAGCTGATTAGAGTGTGTGTGTTACTCCTTTGAGCCGCTGAGGTCGCGGGTTCGAGTCCCAGCAGCCCTATTATTTTGGTATTCTTTATATTTAATGGTTTTTAACTTGTTTTAGTTATATAAATATATTAAATTAAAATTAATTATTAAATAAATAATATTTTTGTTAAACCGACATCGTAAGTTAAGGTTTCGTGTCAAATAGATCGTTACAAATTTCGTGTATATATTTATATATATATATATACATAGACTTTATTAATAACAAATCTATAACATCCTCTTTTCTAAGAATTATAAATAACAGAAAGTTCTTTAATTAACTGTGTGTCGTTAACATAATTAGGTGTGTTAATGTTTGGATAATAAATGGAATTAGAAGTGTGAGTGGGTTGTAGGGCCCCTAGTCCCCTATATAAACCCAAACCCTCCTTTTTTCACCACTTTCTTTTCTTCCACCACACACACACACTCAAGAACACACACATTTTCTCTCAAGACCTGAATCAGAATCCGGGCTAAAGCAAGGGAGATCTTGGTGTTCTAGTATCTCAAACATCAAGAAAAGGTCCAGATCTTCGGGGTTGTCCGGATCTGAACCGAACCCGGAGCGAAAAGGTAAGCTTCGGCTAAAGGGTTAAGTTTTATGGTTAGAATCAACATGCAAACTTATGTAATGTAGATCGGGTTGTGAAATGTAAGAAAAATATGAACTTGGTGAGTTTTAGCCTCATGGGTGTATTATAGAACAAAAAAAGGTGACGTCTGGAATATGAGAAACACGGTTATACAAAGTTGGTACAACCCAAAACCCATAAAAATAGTAGAATCTGGTCCTAAGGAGGAAACAAGAAGAAAAATGGCTTTAAAATGGTAAAAACGAAGAAATGCAAGAATTTCGCATCGCACAGCCATATGAAGAGAAATCAATATTTTTGCATCGCATAGTCATGCGAAGCAAAATTCCATGCAAAGCGAAATTCTTCCATGCGAAATTTCATGAAATTCAGCTCGACCCCAGCCAGGGGCTCTGCCCCTTGGACCCTGCTAGGGGCTACCGCCCCTAGACCCCGCTACCAGGGGCGCTGCCCCCGGACCCCCGTTAGTTGAGGGTTTCACTAACCTAGATGTAGGAAGTAGTAGTAATGGATAATTAACACGCGTAATGTGTTGTACAGTTAGCCATGCGCAACTAAGGAATGGCATTACCATTAACAGCGAGAGAAACCGACTCCAAGTGAGTTCTAGCCCCTATATCTATTATGTTTCCGGGGCTTTGTGCATACTCCTATGTAGTAGATAATACACTTACTTGATTGGTAAGTTTATGATAAGTGTATGATTGTGTATTGAATGTATTGTTACATAATGATTGTATGAACGAGTACGTATATATATTTATAACTAGAAGATATGTAAAGTACGCACGCATGACAAAGGTATGGTTATTCAAGACAGAAGGGACCAGACCCTTATAATATCTGTGATGTTAGGGACTAGCCCTTATAATATCTGTAATCTTAGGGATTAGACCCTTATAATATCTGTGATGTTTAAGATAGACTAACTTATGGTATACCATAGGGTTTCATGAAAGATAGTATGTAAGAACTTATGCATATATGTAAAGTATGTACGAAAGAAGTGATAGTAAATAAGGTATAAATACGTATCTCCGAAAATGTATGAGTATGTTATGAGTGTAATGCATGTTAATTGATTATCTGGAACTCACTCAGCGTAGCTGACTTTTAGTATGCACGCAGGTGAGTAGGATGAGGCATGTTGCTTGAGGTGGGACACGTGGCAAATGGATGGAGACTGGCATTGAAGACGGAAGATTCACGTGTCGTTTATGTTATTGTTTATGACTTAATGTATTTTGTAAAGACGAGTACTTATGTTATGTAAGAATGTTTAGTATAAGTATTCCGCGAAAAGTTTTTAATTAACTCTGATTTTAGAACTGTGTTTATGAGTAAATCCAACACCAAAGTAGGGTTACTGGGGACGGGACCTTACAAAATCATCATCATTATTTTATTTAAAACCGATGTTAATGTTATGCTTCTCGTTCCCACTTTTAGGGTTTATATAATTTGGGGGTAGTTATGAGCGTGTGTGTATATATATATATATTTCTTTTCCATCCTATACTTAAATGAGCCACTGGTCCAGTTGGTCGTTGCACGTTTTGGTAAAGCTGGGACACCCAGAGACCCGGGTTTAGGTTCCTGGGTGACCAGTTTTGTTAGTTATTATTATTATTATTATTAATTTTTTTTCCTTTTGTTCTATTTATTAATATTCAAATAATATATAATAAAAACACTAATATATACATTTTCACTCATTCAATGAACCGAACCTCACTAGACTTTTTTTTTACGTTTATCTTATATGATTAAGTATATGTGTGTGTATATGTATATATAAATTGATTTGTTTATTTACTTATTTATAAATCAACATAGTTTTCACATTTAACTTAATATAATATGTTTTTAAAGATAATTAAACTCAAAATAGTTTTACTCGTCTAAACGAACTGGTCATTTGCTAAACTTTTAAAATGGGTGTTCACTTAATTTATAAATATATACATGATACTAAATTGATGATTATTAATTTAAAATCGACATGCAACTTGTAATAATTTTTAAACTAATACGTTTTTATCACAAATTTATAAAATTTAGGTAATATGTAACGCTTTATCGATCCCCAATCCATTATAAACCTATCATGATATCGTGTCTTGTTCGTCTATATCGTACGAATATTTATTTTGGTTGTAACTTTAAATTAGGATTTTTCGTCAAGACTCCTAAGGACTAACTTATGTGCTCACTTTAATCACCTTTCCGTTACCATCCACCTTATTCAAGGTGAGTAATCACACCCTTTTTTTCTTATTTTCATTTGGGGGCTTTATGCGTATTAGCAATTATATTTTTTATACCATTATGCTCAAACCAATTCCATTAATTGCATGGTTGTGATTTGCTTGATTAAATGTTGATTTCTATACGAATTACATGTTTACTTCTTTTATGGTTTGTTGGTATCTCATCCTCATAATATGATCATACGCCGTTCGAGTATGCATGACCGAATCTAGTGGCATGTTCGAAAAGACACTTTTGTTACTTTTATTTTATGTTGTTATTGGTTGCGAATTCGTCCGAGTAGACATGCCTGTATTCTAGTGGCATGATTGAAAAGACACTTGTATTTGTTTATATTAATTGATGCTATTCACATATGCAAAGAATTGTTTATTTATCATTAATATTATTATATTTACACCAAACTATGAATTACTTGCTCAACATGTGTTGTTGACAAATTATTTTAATGCGTAATGCAGGTTGTTATAAGAAGTTATCTGAAGTGAAGACATAGCCTTAGACTTTAGGCTAAAATTTATAAATTTTAAATTTTGTATCAAATTCTCTTTTTCATTTGAATTGTTTTGTGTACGATTGATATGAGTTAATAAATTTAGATATTGACACTTATTATTATTAGTGTCTTTGAGCTATGATACAATTACGTCGCGCCCCGGCATATTTCGCCATAGGTTGGGGTGTGATAGATTGGTATCAGAGCCGAAGGCTATAAGATAGGTGGTTAGACGTGAACGGCCTAGTAGCTTGCTTAGGGTCCTTATACGTGTTGCTATACGTGCACCCTACTTGTTTAAATTTTTGTACATAGCTTAATTTATTTAAATTGTTTATACAATTGTACACAAAAGCACACACTTATTCCGAGGCTATGCCTCACCCTCATAATTATTTTCAAAATTTTATAGCGATTTTTAATTGAGAATTTCCTTAAGAAATCCCACCTTTTACTTCCCCTCTCCTTGAGGATGATTTGTGTAACGGATACGTAGTAACTATAAGTGGGACATCTGTACACCGATCCCTTGACACCAAGGCTTGCGAGCCTAAGGAAGTGCAATGTGCACAAATCTTGATCAGCCGCGAGACCTGGTTGCCTTCCTGGAGGGTAAGGTGTGAGTGTGAAACTTGTTAAGCCAAAGCGTATCACACCAAACGCTCACGAATCTACTACCCTCATTGTATCAATCGTGGTCATTTGACGATCACACTCCTTAATTTATAACCGAATTCACGGTGATACGTGGCTAAACTCGGTTTTCCGTATCGTGTTTTAGCAGAATAGATGGGTAAAGTATACAAATACGGCGTGGTTCCCGAATTACTTCAACCATCTAGCTCAACACCCCTCACAACTCAATTTTCATCGATTTTGTGAAGTTAATACATGAATATTTCGACAACTTTTATTTGGTTTTCGATATTTTCATTTCGTTGAAGGAACCATGGTGGTTCCCTAACCAACAAATGAAACCCTATATTTCAATTTTAAGTTATGTTATATTTGTTTATTTATTTATTCCTCATCACGTTAACACTTATTAAATCAAGTCTAACAAATGATATCATTCTCAGCCTCAACCACAAACCCACCCTAAAATCGCTAAACAAAATTCACAAGTATCAATTTACACAAACACGCATATTTACAATATTTACCCAAGTCTCATAAACTTTACACATTTTATCCTTGCAGCATGTCTTCTCGCCTCATCAACCATACCCGTCGCGTCGGCAACTCTAGCCGTAGCATGTCATCCCGCATCACGAAGGGAATAGTGGAAGCCCTCCCAACACTCATTTCTCAACTCCGAACCTTGAATGTCGTTGCTAATGCTTCCGTGAATCCTAATGTTTGCTCTTTTAAGCAATTCACCAACGCTAACCCGACCGATTACTTTGGGACTGAGGGTGCTACAACCATTCTTCAATTATTCGAGCACATGGATAGTGTGTTCCTCCGCTGTGCATGTCCGGAAGCCAAAAATTCCACTCATGCCTCAAGCGTTTTCAAATTGAGTGCCCTTACTTGGTGGAATAGCAAAAAGAAAGCCCTTGGGGCTGAGGTTGCCATGGCCTTGCCATGGGACGACCTTAAGAAACTCATTCTCTAAGGAAATTTTGCCCGAAATATGAGCTCCAAAATTTGGAAGAAGAGTTTTGGAATTTAAAACAAGAAGGTGGTGTCAATGTGTCTTATAATAATCATTTCCACGAACTAAGTCTCCTTATCCCGCATATGGTCACCCCTCATGAGCGTACCATCGTTAAGTACATCTCTGGTTTGCCCATAAAAATTCAAGACTCCGTCTTGAGTCGTGACCCAAAGGTCCTCCACGATGCCCTAACCCTTGCCAGTACCCTCACCGAAAACAATGTTATGGCTGGGACTTTGACAGGTAAAAGTACTAAAAATCTTACCGAAAAAGCCACGACTGAGCCTCCCAACGAGACAAAGGTTAAAAACTCATCAAAACCCACCAACACCCACACCAACACCAAATATAACAACAACAACAATAGGCGCAAACACCGTAACTATGCCCTAATCAACCCGAACCTATCACCAACCCAAAATATTCAAAGTCAACCCAATAAAAAGCCCTACACGTGTAAATTTCACCATCTCACTACTGTACAATGCTGAAAATGCTTCAAATGTGGCCGCTTCGGTCACTTCATCAACTCATGCGGGGAAGCTGTACAAACGCAACACAACCCATAAATCGACCATATCACCAATCATATGCCTTACCTTATGCACCCACAACCCCAACTATGCGAGCCTGCTATCATTGCGGTAGCCCAAATCACCTTCGCAACACATGTCCAAAACTCGTTTATCAAATTCAAACCTGCCCAAGCTCAACCAACTCCAAATATATCAAGCCCAAACCTACCAATCGCAAGCCCAAGCCAACCAAACCCAACCAATGCAAGCCCAACCCATCCAAGCTATTCAACCTAAACCAAACCAAGCCGAGCAAACCCAAATGAATCAAGCTAACCAGGGTACGCAAGGATGCGTGTACATCAACGGAAATTAATTTCAACTTAGAAATAATGGCAATGTCACACCCCAACCTAAGGCGAAAATGCCGGGGTGTGATCCGATTGCTCACAGCTCGAAGATACTATCATAAATTTAAGTGACAATATCCAGTTAATTATTTTATTCAAAGAATACACACAATATAAAAATACAACAAAGCAATTCAAGTAAATAAAGATAACAAGTTTAAATCCATGTTTGTCTTCATTATAACTCTAAGGTCTTTCTAAGTGTCTATACTTCAACTTCAAGCAACCTGCATATGAATAGAAAACAGAGTTTTTCAACAACACATGTTGAATGAGTTTACCACCAATTTTGCAATAAAATGATGTTTAATATAATAAATAAGAGAAATAAGCAAAACGTAATAAATGCGGTAATGAAATCAAACCATGAGCAAATAAGTTGTCGATTAAACCATTGCCAAGCGAATTGGGCGTTGGTCAATGAGAACCCTCCACAAGGGGATATGCCAAACGAATGCGCACATAAACGAGTAAGCACATAATAAGTATATTTGATTAATCACACACAATTACACGTTTGCTATATTTGATATATATATATATATATATATATATATATATGATTTACGCGTCTGTCCCTAATACGTTGTGAAAATTGAGTAAAATAGGGGAATGATAAAACTCACCTTAGATTAAAGGCAAGTGATTAATAATTAAGATAAACGAACTAAAGATTAAGTGAATCGTCCACTATGCGTCGAACGAGATAAATGATCAAAACCTAAAACTTTGAGATATGATAATATAAGTAAAAACAAACTTAATGCCACTAGAATCAATCCAAACGACCATATAGAAATCCGGTTATGTTAAATTTAATATTTAAGCGAGCTGGTACTGACCAGAATCCGAATAGCGAGTAGGAAGTCTGGTTTTGGTTAGTAGCCTTATAATTTCATTACGAGAATAAAAGTCTTCTGGACCAAACGTTGAATCCGATCTGAAGTATGAGAAAACGTAAAGTCAAACTTGTTGACTATTTTGCCCTTTAACGTGTTTTAAGCGAATTCACCAGTCAACACCCTTCAACCGCCAAAATTGATTGAAGGTTATTGACTAGGGAATATATATGAACGATTCCTATGTTTACAACTTACCCAGAAATTGAAAGTATCGATGAGAAACTGAAGTCAAAGGTCCTAAAGCAAGCAAAGTCAACGAACAAGTCTTGTATCTTCAACGAATATGCAAAATCCGAAAGGATACGAGATGGGCAGAGGCTAGTGACGGCTGAGAAGGCTCTTATAAGGTTTGTGTAAAGTGTTATGGCAGGAGATTAAGGGTTGAATATATAGAGCTTACAAAAACGAACTATTTATGGGCTTTTTACTCATTTAAGCAATTATATATGTTTTTAATGAGAGAATCGGTGAAATAATCTGTAAGATTTGATATTGGGCTGTAAGAAACGATTACGGACATGTAATTTAGTTATATTGTGATTCCTTGGACCTTAATTCACTCAAACATGCCTAATATACATGATTTAATACCTTAAACGAGTTTAGAAACGAAATCTAGTATACGTTCTGACCAGCTTCACCACCGCGCTGTGCGGCCAAGGGGAGGGTAGCCCACCGAGCGGCGCCCTGGCCCCGTAGGGTTCATGTTTCTTAAATTGGCAATAATGGTCCCTATAGTTTGGTTTTAGGTTATTTAAAGAACTTTTGATGTTTAAAATAAGAAATAAGCATTATCTAAAGTTTCAGGGGTAAAATATGAACATTAGAAACTAAATATTTGATTCATAATTAATAATAATAATCTAAAATATTCCCGGTTCGGGTTATGAGTAAAAAAATATGGTTTAGAAAAATCCGAGTTGTTACAGTCTCCCCTACTTTAGGGAATTTCGTCTCGAAATTACAAAAAACCAAAACATCTTCGTTTTGAAAACTATTCCAACTTTTTAAGAAAAATGTCATAACATAGAACTTCTAATAACCAAAGCAACGCTTCAAATGACAATCCGATAAGGGCACTTATATATAGGATGTTTCAGCGGCGTATCCACCATGTCCTTATCATCTCATCATTCGTACCGTTACCCAAGCTACCTTAGGTTCTAAATTATGACACACAATTTTTACGTATTATGATTTCCATGCGTGGACTTTGGTAACTACGTGTCGACCATAATTACTTAGATCGTCGGATGGTCCGCATAATTTGTTCCATCATGTGGGTTAGAAAACGTTTTAAATAAAATTTTTAAGAGAAAACAATTGTTTTGATAATTCTAAATATAATTTCAAGTTAACAAATGTTCGAGTTGAATTAATAAAATCGTGAGATTTCGAAAACCTCTTTTGTTTTTTAAAGTAAAATTTTGAAAATTGAAGAAAATAGATTCAGTGAAACAGATGTTATTGTGATAATCGAGATTAAGGGAAATGAGATGGAGATACAAGATCCTAATAAATTAACTTTGATAAAGAAATCTTATTTAGGGGATGAATTACGAGAAGGTTTAATTTATAACAAATTGCTAATGGCATTCGGAGTCCACAAAGATTGTATTCCTTAGGAATGAAGTTTCTAAGATCAAGAATATAAGTTTAAACATATTTAACAAAAATTTTCGGTGAGTCGAGTTTGGTTAATTTAAGTACTTATGAGTTTAAAGAGAAATTAATGTAAAATCATAGATTTTCAAGTTGGTGATTTTAAGATTAGATTATTTCGATTAAGATATTCTAAAATATTATAATAGTTAGTAATTTAAATATTAATGACAATGCAAAACATCATCGTTTTGAAAACAATTCCAACTTTTTAAGAAAAATGTCATAACATAGAACTTCTAATAACCAAAGCAACGCTTCAAATGACAATCCGATAAGGACACTTATATATAGGATGTTCCACCGGCGTATCCACCATGTCCTTATCATCTCATCATTCATACCGTTACCCAAACTACCTTTGGTTCTAGATTATGACACACGATTGTACGTATTATGATTTCCATGTGAGGACTCGAATAATTATGTATGCATCCATAATTACTCTTATCATTGGATGGTCCGCATAATCCGTCTCATCATGTGGGTTATAAAATATTGAAAACTAAAGTTTTTAAGAGAAAAAAAAATATTTTGTTAATTTTAAATATAATTTCAAATAATAATTAATAAATGTTCTAGTTGGATTAATAAAACCGTGAAATTTCTAAAACTTCTTTTGCTTTTAAAAGTACAATTTTTTGAAAATTTTAAAGAAAACAAATTTCATGAAACATATGTTATTAAGATAATCAAGAATAAGGAAATGAGGTAGAGGTACAAGATCTTAATAGATTAACTTTGATAAAGGAACTTTATTCATGAAATTAAATGCTTAAATAGTTCAAATTGAAATCATCCAATGTCGCGAATAACTAAAGAGACGATACAATTCATAAGCGTAAAAGATAAGATAACTTAAGATAGAAATAATGAAGGCAAAATCTTCAGAGTCTTCAAGCATCTTCAGTTATGGTTGATGTGATTCACTTGACTTGGAGAACTTGAGGTAGTTGGATCCATAATAACTTGAGCAATCGATGTTGGTGGATTGGGAATGGTTTGTGTAGGTTGAGCTCGAAAGGATGATATTAGTGAGGTTTGGGTGGTGTAAGCTTGGTAAACTTGAACTTGCGGGTATGGGCTTTGATAAAGTGGAGTTAAGTAGGAGGGATCTTGATTAACAGGAAGAGTTGGAGAGTGTAGGACTGATGGGTTTGAACTTGATAAGCATTGGTGTAGTAGGGTGAAGTTCTAATTTGAGATTGGCGAACACGAATTCGGTGAGGTCACATATTGCAAAAAGGACTAGGATCTCCACAATGGTAGCAAGCACGGGTATTAGGAACACCGGTTTGAGCATACGGGGTAGTTGTGGTTCTAGGGGTAGGCGGAACAAATCGTTGTGGAGTATCTTGAGTACCAGGAGGTATACGACAAGTGTTAGCAAGGTGACCATAACGGTTGCATTGGGTGCAAAGTCGGCACAGGGATTGGGTCAAATGGTGATAGTTACAACTAGAGCATAACGGGAAATGTCCGGTATAAGGTTTCTTGTTAGGAGCATGTTGGTAATTGAATTTACGTTTGCGGTGGAAGAGTTGTCATTGCGCTGAGTGGGTTCGGGTTCGGCCTCAGCATTAGTTGAGGATTTGGTTTTGGAGTTTTCAAAGGTAGGGTTAGAGTTCATGTGAGGTAGGGTTCCATATCTAGCAGGGTCATCGGGAAGTGAGGCAGCATGAGCAATAGCTTCCTTGAATTCCTCCCAAGACATACTCGTAGCAATCCCAAGCATAGCAACAACAATTTCCTTAGTGATCATAGCAGTCAAATGGCGATCACGAGCAGCCGACGGACGATGTTGATTACGACAATGATTTCCTAGGGAAGATATTCTACGAGTACCAAAATGAAATTTTATGAGATGATGAGTAAGTTGTGTGGATAAGTTGATCTGAGATAATAGAGAAGTGTACCTAACTAAAATTGTGCAAGTGATGACTCGAGGACGAGTCGGGATTTAAAATAATGTAAATAATCTTCTTGAGATATTTAATTAACAAATAATGTTTACAAAAATTCAAAAGTAAAATGTTATTGGGTTGGGCATTCCATGGGCTTCCCATGGTAGCTCAAGAACCCAATCTAAATAATAAAACATAATTAATGAGTTGGCCTCCCATGAGCTTTCCATGGCAATTTGAATGGGCCAACTAAAATAAAACGACATAAAGTTTGTGAATTGGCCTCCCATGAGCTTTCCATGGCATTTTGATGGCCCAATTCAAATAACGTGTAATAAACAATTGAGTTGTTCAGCCCATGAGCGTGTACATGGTATTTAAGTGACCCAACTAATTAATGAATTATCGAATCATGGAGTTGTTCGGACCATGAGCGTTACATGGTATTTAAGCGACCCAACTAAATATCGAATCAACAAATCAAATATAAGTAGATGGTGTATCTCGGGAACCATCCGGACGATATGTTCCAACCAAAAAATCAATCGAAAATGGTTTAAGAAATGGATAGCTGGAGTGCCCATGGATTTTCATGGATTTTTCACCCAACTAAGCATTTAAAATAATTAAAAAAAACACATTTTGGAAGTATAACCGTTTAGCCGGTTATGTTTACCACGCAACCGTTTAGCCGATTACGGGTACAATTTAAAGTTTCGGTTTTACGAGATTTTTCATAGCCCCATGCTTCAAGGTGACAGAGTAAAAACAAAAACAAAGGAATTCTTAGGAATTTCCCAAAATAAAAGGCAATCTACTAAAAATAAGAGGATCTAAAAAATATTTCGAAAGTGAGGCATAACCTCAGAATTCGTGTGTGTGTGCAATAACGGATAAGATGAAATATAATAAAATAATTAATCTAATCCAGCTGTAAACAATTTTTAAAAGCACATAAAGCAGTTCAGATAAGCACATATAGGGTTCCTAACATATGTTTGGGACCATTTCTAACGACCTATCTTATAACTTTCGGCTCGGATAGCAATCTGTTGTTGGACTCGGTATGCCCAAGACACATATTATTATTGATGTGGCTAGTATGTCATGATCCAAGTCGGGTCATACCCAATAACAAGCTAGACAAATACCAATAATATTCGTTTATATATGATATGATCATAACAAATGAATATTAACACTTGACTTATTTAGAAAGGGGTTTCTAAATACAATCTACTTGTGAAATAAATAAATCATATGGATGATTTGTATTTTGAGAGATAGCAATCCATAATGTTACTTAAGATGGTTAAGTAACAATATGTGAATAATTGTTACCAAGCATGTCACCTATAATGTTTTATAACATAAATAGAAAGTTATATTAATAATAATAATAATAATAATAATAATAATAATAATAATAATAATAATAATAATAATAATAAGAAGAAGAAGAAGAAGAAGAAGAAGAAGAAGAAGAAAGGAAGGCCCCCATCTCTTGTTCTCTTCTATTATTTTATTATTATATTTATCATAGTGGAGACATGCAATGAAGGGGATTTGTTCCATGGGAGGTGCCAATTATGAAAGACTTATTTGTTTCTTTCTTTCTTCTATCTCTCATAACTTACACAATACAACGCAAGACTAGAGGAAAAATCCTCTACTCTCTCTTCCTCTCTTTGGACGGCCAAGAGTAAGGGAACCAAGGAATGTTATCAAGTGTTACTAAATCCTAGCTACAAGTGGTGTTTGTTGGAAAGCTTGGGGTATGCTAGCTTGAGGAGCTTCATATTCATGTTCTTGCCTTCTTCATCATTATCTCCTTCCTCTTCCTTGGAATTTAATGGTAGCTTTAACATGCATGGACTTATAGTGACATGCATGTGTTTGATAGTATGTATTTCGTATTTGGATCCGGGTTTGGGTTTTACATGTGTAAAATTGGTTTTATACATATCAAATTAACAAGATTTTAAACTAATTTCCGCTGCGATTTTCATAAAATTGGGATTTTATGACTTTGATAATCTTGTTAAAACCCAACAATGGCATCAAGAGCCGCTTATACGGATGCATGCTTCATTAGACCCAAGAATTTTCGGGTTTATGGTGGGGTTTTACCATATGGCCGAAAATTTTAGGTGTGTTGGTTAGCCCGTGGTTTTTCAAGATTATACTTTACATGCATGTGGTAATCTTGAAAACCTAAGTCATTTGGATGATTAATTGTGTTGTTTGGACAAAACCCGGAACTTTCGGTTTTTTTTTATTTGGCCGAAAGTTTCAAGGGTCAAGGGGAACCATTTTGGGTCTTCTATTATTGCATATATGGATATGTATTGGATGTTTGTAACCTAGCCATGGCCTTATGTTTGGTTGAATGTTTGTGTTGTTATGTTTGTTCATTCAAATGGTTGTTTGTTCATTCGATATGTATTTTGGGTTTTGGATTGTTGTTATGTTTGTTCATTCAAATGGTTGTTTGTTCATTCGATATGGTTGTAATATTTATTTGGGTTTGTAATCTATTTATTCATTTCAATTGGTTTGTAATAATAAGTAAATTAGGTGCATTTCTTTTACTAGAAAAATGTATTAGGATATATTTTGTAAACGAAGATGCAAGGAAGGAAGCCCAAATAAAATGATGGAGACCACAACACGAGGGTGACCACTTGGAGCATTTGGATGTGGGATCAAGTGGGATTTCACCGACACAAGCACATCTCCTTTTGAGTCCCTTAGGAGAGACCTTTGACACACTTGTCTTCGGTCAACAAGTGTAGTCAACATTAGGAGGCTATGGTTATAAACTTGTGGTTGTATGTTTTATGCTTGCATGGTTGATTTACTTTTGTATTGTGTTATTGCAATTTGGATTGTTAACCACTTAAAATCAACAACTTGCATAAAATTGGTTCCTTAGAAATCGTTAGGTAATAAAAATTTGTTTTATTAAAGGCTAATGATTTCATAATAAAAATAGGCTTTTGTAAGTGCACAGATTTGGTGTTCGCAGCTGTTCGAATAGGCTACGGGTAGTTTAGTCTTTATATTAACGTATAAAGGCTCATTCGCTAAGCATGTTTAATGAATGAGGCCTCACTCGTTAAAGACTAGGCTCATCCGTTAACTTAGGAGCCCATTCGTTACTACAGTGTAACAAATAGCGACTTATTCGTTAAGGTATACCCATTCGCTAAGGGTGTTTAGTGAATGGGGCCATGGAAAGACTTATTCATTAGGATTGTTAACTAATGAGAAGGCTCATTCGTTACTATAGTTTAACGAATGAGCCCAGCCTATAAATAGGCATTCCATAGTTGTTTTGCATAGAGATCTGTGCCATATTTATGTTTATGTAACGTTATGCTGTCGGATTCTCTCTAGACCTCCATTAATGTGTTTTCATGTAATGAATTGATCATCAATATAGTATTTACATTAATGTATTGAATTAACAAGGACAAACGTATCGATTTGCGACTAGATTCTTGGCTGGTATAACGTATTAAACGTTTTTACAACTAGTATCATAGCCGGAGGTAGCTCGTGATGCAGTTCAGTTCATGTTCCTAATGTATAATCGGATTTGGACCGGATTCGTTGATTGATTGATGAACTTGATGATGAAATCATGTTTAGAATGCAAATCCGAAGCTTCATAATGTATTATGATGGTTAACGATGGCCAATTGATGAATCCACCATTGATAACCATGGATGAAGTTTAGAAGTTGCTGATTAAATAGACATGGATTAAGTGTATTACTGATTAAATTGATGATATCATCAAGTTTATAATGTATTTTCGAGTCCTCGTTGAAGTTCTGAGATGATAATTTGAAGATAAGTTGATGATATGCGTTATCCGGTGAAAAAAATCATTTTTCCGATGAAGATTGATTTTTCCGGCAAGCTGCTACAGTAACTGACTAACAGATCATTCGTTAATTTAAAAGGACATTCGTTACGGAGTTTTAACGAATGAGTCATTCGTCAAGTGTTCATACGAATGAGGAGGTGATTAATGTATGGAAGACATTCGTTAAAGGTTAAACGAATGAGGAGGTTTTAACGTATGAGGTTAACGAATGTGGATTTAACGTATAACTCATTCGTTATGGGATTAACGAATCAGACCCATTCTTTCAAGGGTAACGAATGTGGATTAAGTATGGACGAATGTGACATTGTTCAAACGAATGAGAACAATGTAACGTAAAAAAGAGTATTTTCGGAAAATTTTGTTAAACGGAATTTTTCTGGGATATTCCGAATATGCGAGACACTCTTCTCTAAAAATTTGGTGATATATTTTCCGGCCGACTTTTCACGCATATCGAGGGGCCGATGGGGAGTAACCGACTAAGTTAACGAGAATTTTATTGAAGATTTTTGAAGAATTGTTCAAGACCTTGCCTAATTTGTCAAGAAATGGGGGAGATAAAAATTTCAAAGAGGTTATTCGATTGGTATATTCCTATGTTGCAAGGATTTCTTGAAAAATTACTGCAATTCGGGTGGTAATATGTGATTGCAAAGCTATGTTTGACCGAGTTCAAGACTGTGTTTGTTCTTCGATTGGTGATTGATTTGTTCGAGATTGAAACCTGACTATGTGGGATACGAGTGTTTGTCCGTTTATTTCTTTCTGAGGAACTTTGATCCTGACTATGTTGGCTACGAGTATTCGGCGGATTGCTTCTGTTGAAGGGGACAATTCTTGAATGGGTTGATCTGAATGAGGAATATGCAAGTCTTGTCATCTGATTGAAGAATATGATCGTTCGGGATTGACTAACGAAGGTTGGAACTCTGAATCATATGCCCAAAGCATTAGTGCATCCAAGCGTATTGGTTGCCGAATAGCTTCAAAGAGTTATATTTTGGGATAGATGTTGTCGAGAGAGTGAAGACCAATGTGAAAGATGCGGAATGATTTGATTGTTCATGAAGATGTGTGATGAGGTTAAACGTAAAGACATTTGTACTTTACTGGTACGAAAGATTGCCGATGACTTGATGCTGATTAACTCATTTGATTGAACCATATCATATGACAGTTGGAGGATCGGGATAATCACCTGGACATGCTCATTTGAGGGGGAGATCTGATACGAGTAGCTACAAGTTGTTGGTTTGCTTACAAAGAGTTATATTTTGTCTGTTTGCACAAGCCCGAGAATCATCAGCTAAGGGGGAGGTTGGCTGTACGGCTGAAGATATGTAGTTAAAATATTAGCGGTTAAAGTATTCGACTTTAACGTATTCGTCGTTAATGTATTGGATGCTAAAGTATTGAAGACTAAAGTATTGGACTCTAAAGTATTGGAGACTAAAGTATTGAATGCTAAAGTATTGGAAAGCATTCGACAGCTACAGACAAGGGGGAGTCTGTAAGTGCACAGATTTGTTATCCGCAGCTGTTCGAATATGTTAGGGGTAGTTTAGTCTTTATATTAATGTATAAAGGCTCATTCACTAAGCAGGTTTAGTGAATGAGGCCTCATTCTTTAAAGACTAGGCTCATCCGTTAACTTAGGAGCCCATTCGTTACTATAGTGTAACAAATGGCGACTTATTCGTTAAGGTATACCCATTCGCTAAGGGTGTTTGTGCGAATGGGGCTATGGAAAGACTTATTCGTTAGGAATGTTAACGAATGAGAAGGCTCATTCAGTATATAGTTTAACGAATGAGCCCAGCCTATAAATAGGCATTCCATAGTTGTTTTGCATAGAGATCTGTGCCATATTTATGTTTATGTAACGTTATGCTGCCGGATTCTCTCTAAACCTCCATTAATGTATCTTCATGTAATGTATTGATCATTAATAAAGTATTACATTAATGTATTGATTGAACACGGATAAACATATCGATTTGCGACTAGATTCCTGTCTTGTATAACGTATTGAACGTTTTTTTTTACAGTTTTATTAATAGTAACTTTGAAAATGGGTTTTTCAACTAAGTACCATACATTTGAATGCATGCAAATGAAACGTACATAAAAGGTTTTCCAATCTAGAATTTAGAAAACAAAAATCCCTTTTATAAAATAAGTCGAACACCATCCTTTTATACAACACTCGAATCACTTGGGAACTCGGTGTGGGATAAAGGTCACCTAACTGCATTGGAGGAAACTTGTGAGTTTGAGGTGGGTTTGTCATATTTGTGGGATAAAGGTCACCTAACCGCTTGTGTTTGTAAACTCATATGTAGTATAAGTTGGAAACCATGTGAATAGGGTCACCGAAGCATAGTGTACAATGGTGTTGATGGGATTAAACATGCCGACTAAACATGAGATGTTTAACCGATCCCATAAAACAAGCAGTTGCAAAGGGTTGCAATCGTCAAACATTGACTACCTTGATAATTTAAATAGTAGGATACAGGTCACCTAACTACTATTTGAATGTAAAGATTTTAATCATTAATTGTCTTGGAGACATAAAGGGTATTAACGATTAAAATTAATTGATATCGAAAATACGAAAATTAAGCTTTGTTATGTTTGTATATGGCCGCAATGAACAATCCACCTAACGTTATTATTCCACCCGTTAATATCCTATCACTAAGATCTATTCTCGGCAAGGATCGTCTAAATTATACCAACGTTATGAATTGGTATCGAAACTTGAGAATCATTCTCAATAAAGAAAAGAAATACTACCTATTAGAGGATCCTATTCCCGATGAACCTAGCGTTGACGATGTCCAAGAACACAACGATTGGGTTAAGCACAATGAGGATTCGGTGCAAGTTTCTTGCCTCATGTTGGGAAATATGATTCCCGAGATTCTAATGGGTTTAGAACTTCATGGGGCATATGACATGATCACCCAACTTAAGGAAATGTTCCTTACACAAGCTAGGGTGGAACGCTTCGAAACGGTTCGAGCGCTTCATGCATGTCGTATGAAGGAAACCAAATCGGTTTCATCTATGTGCTTAAGATGAAAAGCCACATTGATCGTCTCGAGCGCCTTCATTGTCCCGTCTCAAAAGAGTTAGCCACGAATTTGATTCTAAATGGGCTAACCAAGAAGTTTGAGACTTTTGTTATGAATTATAACATGAATGGGTGGGACAAGAGCATTGGTGAGCTTCATGCAATGCTTAAGACGGCCGAGACGGGATGGCTAAAAAGGTTTTACCCGTTATCAGGATCAATGAGGGAGGCAATAGGAAGAGGCATCACCTGGAACACAAGGCAAAGGTTTCCAAAGGCCATGGACAACACATGGGTAAGTTCAAGGGAAAGGCTAGAGTGGAACCACCCAAACCAAAGAAGCTAAAGGTTAGCTTGGAGGATCCATGCTTTGGATGTGGGGAGATTGGGCATTGGATGAGGAATTGTCCAGCCCTTCTCAAAGAGTTGAAAGCTAAGAGGGATACGGGGCAAACTTTGGGTACAACTTTCATGATTCATGTTGATCTTAATATTATTTCATCTAACACATGGGTATTGGATATCAGATATGGAAATCATATTTGCAATTTATAGCAGGGGTTCAAGGGAAATGAAGGATTTAAGAAAGGAGATATTAGTCTCATCATGGACAACGGAGCAAAGGTTGTTGTCGAAGCCCGAGGAGACTACACATTGAGGCTTCCAAATGGTATGGAAGTTATTTTGAAAGATATTTTGTATGCTCCTTGTTTGACTAAGAATATTATCTCCGTTTATTTGTTAAGACAATATGGTTATGATTTTTAGTTTATGGATGATTGTATTTGTGTTTTTATGAATAATGTCTTTTATTTTAAAGTAATGCCGTCTAATGGCATTTATGAATTATTTCATGATAACATATCCTTTGAAAACATGTTGTACCAATCAAGCACCAAGAAACTGAAAATGGATTTGAGTAAGACTTATCTTTGGCATTGTCGCCTTGGTCATATAAACAAAGATCGCATACATACACTTCAAAAGATTGGTATTTTGGAATCAAGTGAAGATGATTCATTTGATAAGTGTGAGTCTTGTTTACTTGGAAAGATGAATGAGGACCCCTTTAGTGGAACAAACGAAGGGGCAAAAGACTTATTGGGTATCATACGTTCGGATGTATGTGGTCCCTTTAAGACAATGACAAGGAATGGTGAAAGATACTTCATTACCTTTATCGACGATTATAGTCGTTATGGGTATGTGTACTTGTTAAGACACAAAGATGAAGCCTTTGAAATGTTCAAAGTATTCCAAAATGAAGTACAAAATCAACTCGATAAAGCCATCAAAGTACTTCGTTCGGATAGAGGAGGTGAATACCTAAGTGATACTTTCCGAGATCATCTTAGGAGTTGTGGGATCATCTCACAACATACTCCCCCTGGAACACCAAAACACAATGGTGTGTCCGAAAGGAGGAATCGAACTCTATTAGACATTTTTTGATCTATGATGGCTAGAAGCACATTACCTCTATCATTTTGGGGTTTCGCTTTGCTCTCCGCGACCCGTATTCTAAATATGGCTCCAACCAAGAAAGAGGACAAGACACCTTTTGAAATATGGAATGGAAGGACTCCATCATTATCATATTTAAAGGTATGAGGTTGTGAAGCTTATGTCAAGAACAACACTTAAAACAAACATTAAAGTCGATCTAGTAAGTGTATTGATGTAACACAAAGTGTACATCTTATTACATCGAATTATCTTCATATTTATCCTGAACTCTATGCAAATTCATTATTTTAGGTACTTATTTGAGTTATTTGTGAATTTGCAGGTCCGGGAGCCCGCCCGACAAAGAAAACATGAAAAGATGGTGTTTCGGGGACAAAAACAAGCAATCTGCCAGACCTGCACGCCCATGCCAGTCCGTGCATGGGCCTGTGCCAACCTGGAAATGTGCCAGTGCAAGCCACTGCAAGTTCTAAAGCTGAGAAAGTTCAAAATAACCAGTCCGTGCAAGCACGTGCACGGCCGTACATGCCCGTGCAAGCCCGTGCCCAAACAGAGAAATCTGACTTTTTGGTCAGACTAAATCAATGGGTTGACTTTCCACAATAGTGCACGGCCGTGCGTGCCCGTGCACCTGCCCGTGCCAAACGTCCAGAATGCATAAATACAGTTCCATTGTCCTCATTTCAAGGGGGAGCCTTAGGGAATTCTCTGAATTGCTGGAAAAATTATTGTGTGTGTGTTAGAGAGAATTCAAGGCTTCCATCTTTGTGTGATCATCTTTCAAGTAGCAATCATCATTCATCTTATTTTGCAATCTTTTGTTCTTGACAATGATTTGTAAGATTACTTTGATTTTGTTTATTCTATCAAGCCTTATGGGCTAAATACTCTTGTTACTTAGGTTATGTTGAAGCTTTAGCTTATGTGATATTTATCTATGCATGATTTTGACAAGTTGGTGTTCTTCAAGTTTATGACATGTTCTTGAATAGAGTTTGATGGTTGAATGCTTGTTTTAATTCCTAGTCTTGTTTGTTTGATAGATGTTTAACCGTAATATGTTGGAAAACTATGTGTTGAGCATTTGTTTATGAACTTAGTTTGTGTATGCATACTTTGTTTATATCATTAAGTTAGGAATGACTAGTGAAAATTAAATTAGTTATGAATTTTAACAAGCATGAAACCTATCACTTGATATTGGAAAATTGTATGGTGATAATATGATTCTTTTAGTTGGTTAATATTTTCTAGGGATTAAGGCCATAATTCTTGGTTCATATTTTGCTAATTAAAAGTTTCATGTGTTTAACTAGTGTTCTTGAACTTGTCTATTTTACATGATTTTAGGTGGTTAGTTTGTTGTTTTCATTTTAGCTTTCCTTTGATTATGAGATTAGGTAGTTTTGACAAACTTACTAATCTATGGTTATTAACTTGTTGAAAACCCATCATGTTGTTTTGTTGCTAGTATTAGGTTGCCTTGATTGGAATTTGATGTTGGTGCTTAATACATGATGTTTGTCATTATCATTGCTATTTTGTCACTAAGTTTGAGTGGATGCATAGTCTAAGTAGCCTTGTTTGGGTTGATTGTTAGTTGTATTTTACTTGCTTTGTTATTGTTGAATGCTAGTTTAGTTACATGAATAATTACTTGGATTATTTGTTTGGTTAAATTAATTACAAAGATTTAGTTTCAAAGGTTAGCCGTGTCCATGGATTGACACTCGGTGTGGTTTGGTTGTTGGTGAAAACCATTTTTAAAACCCAATTTGTGTGAAACTTTTAGTTAAATTTATATATACATTCACACACGTCAAGTTATTGGCACCGTTGCCGGGGATACGATGATTTTTTTAGAACGATCCAAGTTTTTGATTTAGCCTTGTTTATATTTTCGATCTATTTTATTTTACTTTATTTCATTTTTATTCATCTTATTTTTATTTTAATTTTTTGTGTCTTTTACTTGTTTAGTTATTTTTTTTGGTAGCCACTTTGTGTATGTGTGTTAATTTTTTTTTGGTTTCTTCATTATTTTGTTCATTTTTATTTCATGTATTTGTGGTGCCCGTGATCCTTTTTGTTTGAGTGTTCCTTACAGTAATTCCTATGGAGCAGCACTACTATGGAGATTATTGTGAAGGATACCATTATGATAACATGAATTATCACATGGAGATTTGGTGCGAGATCTGTGGGGAACCCCATCACACACATGATTGCTATTATTTAACAGGGTGGCCCACCAATTTTATTGAAGAACCTTGCTCTTATTCACAACTATTTGAGGGTCCCAACACACCACCTTCCCAACTCAAGCTTAGCCCAGGATTTCTAGAGTATTGGGAACAAAGAATGAAATGTTGGAACGCGATGCTCGACAAGGGGATACAAGATGTTGGGATACCACTACCAATGCTCTATGCTCGTGAATCTGAGGAACAACTCCGTAGAATAAAGGCCTAAAGTATTGTGATCAATGAACTTTGTGCTAACTATCAACTGGAGAGTTTGTCTTGCTACACGAATCACAACATACATTGGGATGATGAGGATGAAATTAAAGCACCAAAACCTTTATCCATTGTTGTGTTGAAGCAAACTCAAGAACCAGGGACCATAATGGACAAAGTGCAATTCTCAAGCCCACAAAGTACCGCAAAAGTCCCACCTCCGGTTCATATTATTCCATCATTGAAAGACGAGTTTAGGGATGAGTTGTTAGGTATACCACTCATGGAAGTGAATGAAGAATAGAGTTTGATCCGGTTGGTGATCTTAATGAATTGGAAGCCTTATTATATGGAAAACTAACCGTGAAAGTCATGAAAGAGCCGCACCAAGAAGAAAAGTTACAAGTGAATAGGTTCACCAACAAACCAATGACTATGGTGACATTCGATTCACTTCCTTGCACCAAAGAATGTCCGCCCATGGATGAGCATGATGGTGGATCGCCACCCAAATCAAAAACACCGCTGGAGAGGGCATGGAGAAAGTCGGACCAACCAAAGTTCAAGGCGTGTCAATGGTCATATGAACACATCAAAAGTAAAATAAAATGCCGAGTTGATCGCTTTCTTCACTACATAAATTGTATCAGGTTTGGTCCGAGTAAATTTAAGTGTTGGTGGCATGACCCGTTTATTGATTTTTTTTTCCAAAACACTTTTTATCTAAATGGGTCGTATAATAATTTTCAATATTATAGAGCCACCCGTTTTAAAAGGATTACTTTTTCTGCCCCAAGGATAATTAAATTGAGGGGTTGAGTATAGCTATGGACTATTGCAAAATGTAGCATGTTTAGAACTTTCAAGTTTTGAACGGCTATGGTAGTATGTAGGGTTGCACCGTTTTCCCTCGTTGGTGCAACCCATTTGTGTGTTTCTTTTAGTATTTTGTTTTGTTGCAAACTATATTTTGATTGTTCGGATTATGTTGGTTTTGGGATTATGTTTGCTGGATTCTTTTATTATATATGATGGGTTTATAATGTGTTTGTTAGTATGTCAGTGGCATGTTATGGTTTCTTTGGTTTTGGATGCTTTCACGCGTTGTCAGGTCTTTGGAGGCACTTCTGGCAGTTTGCTGGATCAGGGGAGTTTTCTGTTGTCTCTCTTACGCATTTCACTTTTATTGTTTTTTGTTGTACAACGAGGGCGTTGCACAATTTAAGTGTGGGGAGGGAATTTTATGAACTTTGTTTGTCCAAACTTAGATTTTTTGCAAAACTCCTAAGAAAAATTTTTGTAGCAAATAATAACCACTAAGCAATTTTAATTCAACTTTAATTGTTTTGTCAAAGCACAAATATTTAAGACATTCAAGCCGAAAATCTTTAAAAAGACATACCTTTAAGCATGACAAACAAGATTCACATTTTTACCTTGCAAAAGTTACCCATTCTGCCCGTTTTCGTGAGTTGGCCTCATCATTATTTTTTCTCATGTTTTTGCGTGCAATTGAGTGAGCCGGGTGATTATTGTAAGGTAGAACTTGTTTTTGGGATTGCATTTTAAAACCATATATATATACATGGCATAAACCATTGAGGAGTTTAGGATAAACCCTTTGTCTAGCCATTTTTCCACTTATATTTTCCTTACACACATTATCCTCTTAGTAGCCCATGTTTGGCCTTTTCCCGTGTTTTTATTATTTCGCCCTATTTTTATCGCCACTTAGCCATATAGCCTTTTATATTTTCACCCATTTTTGGTTAGAAATCCGGCTAAGTTAGTTATTTTTTGTATTTCATTTTTGTTGTATTTTATTCACTTGGGAACTTTAGAAGCACAATGCTTTCTCCCAAAGTGAAAACTTTGGAAGAAAAGAAGAGAAGTTATGAAGTTAGTTCATCATATATTAGGTGAAACTTGATTTCAAAGAGCAATTTTTGGTTCGTTACCTCTCGGCTCGTTTAAACCATTTGGTTTAGTTAGTTTTATTTCGTTTTGTAGCTAACCTAATTCTGGATTTTCTAGCCGTTTAGCCACTTTTCCCAAAAATTCCTCACCCTAACCCTAAGCCAAGTTAAAACCCTCAAGTACTCGTGTTTTATGCCACGTATGTGTCGGTTTGATTTGACCCTTAAACAAGCCTATGCCTTGCTTAGTCATCATCTTGGCATTAAGTGTACTCAACATGCACTATTACACGTATGATCACTAAATATAGCTGAGTGTATGAGTGAACATTGTGAGGTTTGCAAGGTGGGAATGTGATAAAAATTTGTAATGTTCTCTAGATTATGTCTTCATTATTATTAGGCTTGTTTGGACATATATACAATGCTTACTTGATTTATTAAAGAATGAATGATTATTGCTTGTGGGTTATTACTGCTATTGTGGAGTTTGTTTTATTTGCTTGAGGACAAGCAAAGTTCAAGTGTGGGGATGTTTGATGTAACACAAAGTGTACATCTTATTACATTGAATTATCTTCATATTTATCCCGAACTCTATGCAAATTCATTATTTTAGGTACTTATTTGAGTTATTTGTGAATTTGCAGATCCGGGCGCCCGCCCGACAAAGAAAACATGAAAAGATGGTGTTTCGGGGACAAAAACAAGCAATCTGCCAGACCTGCACGCCCATGCTAGCATGTGCATGAGCCCGTGCCAACCTGGAAATGTGCCAGTGCCAGTGCATGTTCTACAGCTGAGAAAGGTCAAAATAACCAGCCCGTGCACGGCCGTGCATGCCTGTGCAAGCCAGTGCTCGAACAGAGAAATCTAACTTTTTGGTCAGACTAAAGCAATGGGTTGACTTTCCACATTAGTGCACGGCCGTGCGTGCCCGTGCACCTGCCCGTGCCAAACGTCCAGAATGCATAAATACACTTCCATTGTCCTCATTTCAAGGGGGGAGCCTTAGGGGAATTCTCTGAATTGCTGGAAAAAATTATTGTGTGTGTGTGTGTGTGTTAGAGTGAATTCATGGCTTCCATCTTTGTGTGATCATCCTTTCAAGTAGCAATCATCATTCATCTTAGTTTGTAATCTTTTGTTCTTGACAAAGATTTGTAAGATTACTTTGATTTTATTTGTTGTATCAAGCCTTGTGGGCTAAATACTCTTGTAACTTAGATTATGTTGAAGCTTTTGTTTATGTTATATTTATCTATGCATGATTTTGACAAGTTGGTGTTCTTCAAGTTTATGACATGTTCTTGAATAGAGTTTGATGGTTGAATGCTTGTTTTAATTCCTAGTCTTGTTAGTTTGATAGATGTTTAACCACAATATGTTCGAAAACTATGTGTTGAGCATTTGTTTATGAACTTAGTTTGTGTATGCATACTTTGTTTATATCATTAAGTTAGGAATGACTACTGGAAATTAACTTGGTTATGAATTTTAACAAGCATGAAACCTATCACTTGATATTGGAAAATTGTATGGTGATAATATGATTCTTTGAGTTGGTTTAATATTTGCTAGGGATTAAGGCCATAAATCTTGATTCATATTTTGCTAAATAAAAGTTCATGTTTTTAACTAGTGTTCTTGAACTTGTCTATTTTACATGATTTTAGGTGGTTAGTTTGTTGTTTTCATTCTAGCTTTCCTTTGATTATGAGATTAGGTAGTTTGACAAACTTACTAATCTATGGTTATTAACTTGTTGAAAACCCATCATGTTGTTTTGTTGCTAGTATTAGGTTGCCTTGATTGTAATTTGATGTTGGTGCTTAATACATGATGTTTGTCATTATCATTGATATTTTGTCACTAAATTTGAGTGGATGCATAGTCTAAGTAGCCTTGTTTGGATTGATTGTTAGTTGTATTTTACTTGCTTTGTTATTGTTGAATGCTAGTTTAGTTACTTGAAAAATTACTTGGATTGTTTGTTTGGTTAAATTAATTACAAAGATTTAGTGTCGAAGGTTAGCCTTGTCCATGGATTGACACTCGGTTCTTACCGATACTTTGTTACAAACGATAGGTACACTTGCCTTTCGTGTGTGGTTTGGTTGTTGGTGAAAACCATTTTTAAAACCCGATTTGTGTGAAACTTTTAGTTAAATTTATATATACATTCACACACGTTATGTATCTTTGTAGGATATCCTAAGGACTCTGTGGGATATTATTTCTATAACCCAACCGAGCAAAAGGTGTTCGTTGCTTGAAAGGCCGAGTTCATGGAAACTAAGTTCCTTATTGAAGGTACTAGTAGAACAGTGGAACTCGAGGAGGATTGAGAACCACAAGTCAATACACTTTTGGTTGATACTAGCAATCAACAAGAGGTTGTTGAAAATGATCAAATGGTTGATCAAGACACACAAAACGCTCGCAAATCCGATAGAATTAGTCATCCACCCGAAAGATATGGATTTTTATGGATGGATGCTATGTGGTAGATTCGGATGAACCCACCACATACCGTGATACAATGTCACAATCCGATTGTGACAAATGTCTTGAAGCAATGAACGTTGAGATGCAATCTATGCATGACAACCAAGTATGAGATTTGGTTGTACCACGTTTTAATTCCAAACCGGTTGGAAGTAAGTGGGTTTTCAAGAAGAAAACCGATATTAATGGAAACTTGGATACTTATAAAACAAGACTTGTAGCAAAAGGTTTCACTCATACTCAAGGGGTTGACTATGATGAAACGTTTTCTCTCGTAGCAATGCTAAAGTCTATTAGGATATTGTTTGCCATAGCCGCACATTATGACTATGAGATATGGCAAATGGATGTCAAAACCGCTTTTCTAAATGGGCATCGTGAGGAAGATGTCTATATGGTCCAACCCGAAGGCTTTGTCGATCCACAACATCCTAACAAAGTATGCATGTTAAAGAAAACAATCTATGGATTGAAACAACCCTCTAGAAGTTGGAATCACCATTTTGATGAAGAAGTTAAGAAATTTGGATTCATCAAGAATGGTGATGAAGCTTGTGTGTATAAGAAAGTGTTGATACATGTTTTATCCGTCTCGGTCTTTGTCATCTTCTAATGTAATAGTTTAATGTTATAGGGGTTATTAATGTAAATATGCCTCACATTCGTCTTAATGTAAGTCCTATTCGTTAACCAAGATTAACGAATGGAACATAACGAATGTGGGCTATTCGCTATCATTAATGTATTAACAAATAAGCTTGTTTATTCATTAAGTAAGTGTAACGAATGACTTATTCGTTAAGTCTATCTTAACGAATGAGATCATCTCCTATAAATACCCCTTGTAAGTTATTCTAAATTAATAGTTCTTATTATTCCGTCATTCCTCTCGTTACTCTGCCCGATTATCCTCTCAACATACACAGTACACACACTAACGTATCCCTAGCCTAATCGTATAACGAATCAACGTGAACATCGATGTCATCACAAGATCTAGATCAGTTTATGCTCTCTCAGAAAGCTAGTGGGAGCATCATTACCTTCTTAGTATTGTATGTTGATGACATACTACTATTTGGGAATGACATTCCAACCATGGAGGGTGTAAAAGCATGGCTTGGAAGTTGTTTTTCTATCAAGGATCTTGGTGAAGCCGCCTATATTTTGGGAATAAAGATCTATAGAGATAGATCAAGGGGGTTGATAGGTTTAAACCAAAGTGCATACATTAAAAAAATCTTGAAGAGGTTCAAGATGGAGAACTCTAAGAAAGGTTTGGTACCTATTTAAAGAGGAACGATATTGAGTGCATCTCAATGTCCAAGATCACAATGTTCTCTAGATTATGTTCCATTTTAGCATGTTTAAATCCATGAATAAGTTATTTATTCAAAATGTCTGTAGTCGCTCATATTTGTGGGAAAAAAATATGAAGGTAAGACTATTATGAACTTGGATTGGTGGATATTCATAAGGTATGAATATAGAGCAAGGGTTGCTGCTAAGGTTCATAGATATTTATGGGATATAAATATTGGACTGGCCCGCACTCAAATGTTATTACATGGAATCTTTGTGATTGACCATAAGTAAATTGGAGTAAAGGCGAATATCATAGTATCCTCCAACCTGAGATACATATTGGTCTTGATATTCACCAAGTATTATACTTTGACTTAGTACTTTCCTGCTCTGAAACATGACAGTACATAAGTCTAAGATCAGGTATAGTACAAGGTGATTGTGAGAGACGTATGTAGTCAAGAGGGGATTTGTCCCTCTTATTCATTAAGAGTGAGATGTCTAAGGCCTGCTAAGTCAAAGCAACAGAGAATGATCACTTTGTGTCTCTGGATTTGACATGACATCTAAGGCCTTGAAGGGGATGGTGTTATTGAATGGCACTTCGTCATGCGTATTAGGGGTAGTAAACCGAAGTTAGGAGGTATTTGCTACTTGCATCAATCTTCTATGTATCTTGTGCAAGTGGGAGATTGTTGGACTCGGTATTCCTAAGACACATATTATTATTGATGTGGCTAGTACGTCATGATCCAAGTCGGGTCATACCCAATAACAAGCTAGACAAACACCAATAATAATTGTTTATATATGATATGATCGTAACAAATGAATATTAACACTTGAGTTATTTAGAAAAGAGTTTCTAAATACAATGTACTAGTGAAATAAATAAATCATATAGATGATTTAGACTTTGAGACACAGCATTCCATAGTGTTATTTAAGTTGGTTAAATAACGTTTTATAACATAAATGGAAAGTTATAAAAGTAACTTTGAGACAGAGCATTCCATATGTGAATAATTGTTACCAAGCATGTCACCTATAATGTTTTATAACATAAATGGAAAGTTATAAAAATAATAATAATAATAATGAGAAAGGAAGCCCCCCCCCCCCCTCTTGTTCTCTTCTATTATTTTGTTATTATATATGTATCATAGTGGAGACATGCAATGAAGGGGATTGGTTCCATGGGAGGTGCCAATTATGAAATACTTATTTGTTTCTTTCTTTCTTAAATCTCTCATTACTTAAACAATACAACACAAGACTAGAGGAAAAATCCTCTACTCTCTCTTCCTCTCTTCCTCTCTTTGGACGGCCAAGAGCAAGGGAACCAAGGAGTGTTGTCAAGTGTTACTAAATCTTAGCTACAAGCGGTGTTTTTTGGAAAGCTTGGGATATGCTAGCTTGAGGAGCTTCATATTCAAGTTCTTGCCTTCTTCATCATCATCTCCTTCCTCTTCCTTGGATTTGAAAGGTAGCTTTAACATGCATGGACTTATAGTGACATGCATGTGTAAAATCGGTTTTATACCTATCAAATTAACAAAATTTAAAACTAATTTCCGCTACGTTTTACATAAAATTGGGATTTATGACTTTGATAATCTTGTTAAAACCCAACATTTGTCACACCTCAACCTAAGGCGAAAATGTCGGGGTGTGATCCGATTGCTCATAGCTCGAAGATACTATCATAAATATAAGTGACAAAATCTAATTTATTATTTTATTCAAAGAATACACACAATATCCAAATACAACAAAGTTATTCAAGTAAATAATTATAACAAGTTTAAATCCATGTTTGTCTTCATTATAACCCTAAGGTCTTTATAAGTGTCCATACTTCAACTTCAAGCAAGCTGCATATGTGTAGAAAATAGAGTTTGTCAACAACACATATTAAGTGAGTTTACCACCATTTTTGCAATAAAATAATGTTTAATATAATAAATAAGAGAAATAAGCAAAACGTAATAAATGCGGTAATGAACTTAAACCATGAGGAAATAAGTTGTCGATTAAACCATTGCCAAGCGAATCGGGCGTTGGTCAATGAGAACCCTCCACAAGGGGATATGCCAAAGGAATGCGCACATAAACGAGTAAGCACATAACAAGTATATTTGATTAATCACACACAATTACACGTTTGCTATTTTTGACATATATATATATATATATAGTATGATATACGCATATGTCTCCAAAATGTTGTGAAAATTGAGTAAAATAGGGAAATGATAAAACTCACCTTAGATTAAAGGCAAGTGGTTAATAATTATGCCCAAAGACCGACATACCCCGAGAAGACAAACGCTGCAAGCAACGTTTTTACTTAATCCTTTTTGGATTTATTACTTTGGTTTTTCTCATTTGAATAATTCTCATTGTACTCAAATTTTCAATATTATTAATGAAATTATGGTTACATTTGATATATCTATCTTCATTCACTCTCATCACAAAGCACGTCATGCATTGTCTATATTTATCTTTAGAATTATATTGTTTGCTTATAATCAACTCAATTTAATGGCCTATGGCCGATGACCTCAAACGTAATCGTTAATGGAAAACGGGACCATGTGCATGGCTATGTACATGGTTATGTAATAGGAACCGTAATCTGGGCTGCCTATGACCGGTCACTTTGAACCGGGGTTGTGTACTTAGTTAAGGCATAGCTATCTAATAGGATCCCTATGCATGTGTTTTTTTTTATTTATTTTATATTCTTATTTAAGATTTATCATTATCTCAATACGAGCGTCACAAACTTACAGCCTCCCCGTAATGGTT
Organism: Bidens hawaiensis; assembly: GCF_021521415.1. Taxonomy (NCBI): domain Eukaryota; kingdom Viridiplantae; phylum Streptophyta; class Magnoliopsida; order Asterales; family Asteraceae; genus Bidens; species Bidens hawaiensis. The sequence continues at coordinate 46,466 of NW_027496694.1, forward strand.
AAACTTCTTCGGGAATAACATAACTAACAACTTTGCATCATTATTTTCCCTAATTTTGTTAGCTTCTTGTGGTTATCATCTGTTTACATAATTTTTAGCTTCTCATGATCCCCAATGTTTCATATATTCGACTTAACTATTGTTTACTATAACAAGAGTTTCTATTTTGTTTTTAATACCTGACAACTTGTTACGCCATTTAAACGTTCTATCTCAATATACATTAAATCTAAGAAATCTTGATATTTAAGCTTATTCAATCATTTTGGTGTTGCGCTTAACTCGATATTTGACTTCAAGGACTTTCTTTATTCTTCAATGATCGTTAAATTTTGCTTCGCCATTATTTCAAACTTTATCTTGAAAAAAAAAAGATTTTTTAAACATGTATGATTTTAACCCCCCCCAATGGAACAAACCATGCGACGAAATAAGTAATTATGAGTGCACGCATAATTACCGAAACCCTCGCATGGAAGTCATGGTGGGTACGTTGGTGTGGGAACAACTTAGAACTGAGGGATTTTAGGACAACGGTACAAGTGATATATAATATGACAAGATCATGGTGGATACGCCGCTGGTACATCCTATATATAAGTGGACTTGTCATATTACCCATTTGTAGCGTTTTTCCGGTTACTCGAACTTTTGTGTTCTTTCACTTTTTTAAGGAAGTAATTTAGTATTTGGGTTTATTTTTTTTCTAGTATTCTAATTTCGGGACAATATTTTTAAAAAGTTGTAAATACTGTAACATTCGTCATTTTCGGATTAAAAAACCCTGCCCGTTTATTTTTTTTAACGTTATTGTATCAATTATTTGGACTATCATGATTCAATTCAATACATTTACTATTTTATAGAATTCTTGATCATTTATTTCAATTCGAGTCACTCGGTTTTGTTTCGTTTATTCAATAAAATATTTCTAGACTATCAATCATGTACTATTCCGACCTCTTAACTATGTTCCAACCTAGCTCAAATAACTAATTAAACTTCAGGGACCAAATTTCAAAGTTTTTAAAATATATTTTTTCTCTTCTCCTTCTTCTTCTTGTCGGCCATGAGCACCCCACCTCCCTGTTGAGTCGCATATTTGCAAAGGAAGATTGGAATCTTCTCAACCTCCTCAAGAAATCGGCTAAGTATGAACTACGAGCAAGCCAGGATCATCGAGCATGGTTTATTACCTCAAACATGGCCTTCCAGAGCCATTTGGGTGAATTCTTCTAAGTGTTGAAGGCTTAGAGCAAGCTACAATTCTCCGAGCAAGAGTGTTCTTCTATCAAGTATGGATTGCCAATTGGGCAAACGACTTGATCATTCAAGTTTCAGCCAAGTGATCCGAGCACAAGTGGTCCGAGCACATTGGTGTCAAGCATGGATGCAATAAGAAGATGTCATATGTTCTAAGTATAGACTTAGAGCATGGTTCAGTCCCTAGCAAGCTTCACATCCGAGCATGCTGAAGATTGCTCAATAAGTCACAAGGCAGGATTGAAGACATCAAAAAGAATATGCTTGCTCAATGGAAAAATTCGAGAAAATCAAGGATTAGTCTAGAAGAATGAAGCATGATAGAGGAGAATATTTTCTATCAGAAAATATTCTAACTAAAATGTGCTCGAAGTCCCTCATCAAGCATGCACTGCATATCAAGTTTACTCGAACAAGATACATATCATGCTCGAAGACTTTTACACTTGTATTTTATTTGTCATTCATTATGTAATGATTAAGGGATTCTAGAAGGAATGTCAAGGTCTATAAAAGGGTCCTAGGTTTTCATTTAGGGCATGACGGACAACGCACGCAATACGAGAGCACAAACATTTCAACGAATAGTCTCTTTGTCTCCTCGTACCGCCGCCGCCGTCACGAAACCTTAGACATTCATTTCACTGTTACATTAAATGATATATTAAATATAGTGAATCTTTGTCTTTGATATTGTTCCTACCGACTATATGTTACTATTTCGTTGTTATTATCTCACACCTTTGTTTCCATCTGTGGAATACCTTGATTCCGTCAGGATATTCAATAGGCCTTTGGGTTATTAGATCTGTGTGTTCTTGTCAACCTTTAATAGGTTTACACCAGATCTACGATTCTGACAAGTGGTATCAGAGCTTTGGAAGCTCGCTGAAGGCCACGGAAATAAAAGATTTTGAGTTAAAGTTTGAAGCTTTAAGGTTTTTGAGTACAGATCTGCAGCAATGGATGATCAAGAGGTATCAACAAACAAGATTCCAAGACTTATTGGACAAGAAAACTTTATTCGTTGGAAAGTGCTGTTTGAAGCTGCGCTCAACTACAATGACCCAAAGCCGTGGAACTCAATCAAAGATGGTCAGTATATTCCCTCCCTTGCTGTCTGGACCGTGAGTCAGGTGAAAACCTTATAAAGGTTGACAAGAACACACCGACTCGATTACCCAAAAGGCCTGTTGAATATCCCGGCTGAATCAGGATATCCAACGGATGGGAACGAAGGAGTGTGAATAATAAACACAAAACAGTAATAAATGGTCAATCAAAGCTCATTCAATAGACAAAGATTCACTGTAATAAATACATCATTAATGGAACAGTGAACGGAATGTCTAGGGTCTTGTGTGAAGGCGGAGGAGATTGTACGAGGAAACAAAGAGAATATTCTTTGGAATGTTTTTCGTATTCAGTGAGTGCCAGCCTGTATTTTATCTAGAAATCCGTGTCCTAAAAGGTATCCTAGGACCGCTATTTATAGACCTTGACATTCCTTCTAGAAGTTCCTAATCATTACATAATGAAATACAAAATAATACAAGTTTTGAGTCCTCGAGCAAGATAACAATCTTGCTCGAGCAAGATCACTATGCTAGGAATGCTCGTTGACTGTCCTCGAGCATACTTTAGTTAGAATATCTTCAGTGAAGATATTCCCTTCCAGTAGACTTCATTCTTCTTGACTAGTCCATGCTTTGCTCGAACCAATCCATCGAGCAAGCTCATTCTTCTTGATGTATTCAGCTTTTCTTATTCAGCAATCTTTATCATGCTCGGATGTAAATCTTGATCGGGAACTGAACTGTGCTCGAAGTCCTTGCTTTGATCACTTGACATCTTCTTATTGCATCCATGCTAGTCCCCATGTGCTCGAACATCCTGTGCCCGTAACACTTTGTTAAAACTTGTATGATCAAGCTGTTTGCTAGATTGGCAATCCATGCTCGATAGAAGAATACTCTTGCTCATTGAAGTGTAGCTTGCTCGAAGCCTTAACACTTAGAAGAATTAACTAGTTAAGGTTCTGAAGACCTTGCTCGAAGTAGTAAAACCATGCTTGATCGTCTAGGCTTGCTCGAAGTCCATACTTTGCCGTTTTCAGAGGAGGTTGAGAAGATTCCAATCTTCCTTATCATAAATCCGAACCAACAATCTCCCCCTAGATTGGAACAAGCTTAGATGCACCAAAACATACCTGCGTAGAGTTACACATGCATCAGATATAGAATATATATCATTCAAGAACATGTCATTTCATTACATAATTAGGAATTCTGCCTCATGGGCATTACAAATTAAACAATAATACAAAGATAAACAGAAATAAAATCTCATAGCAATATGTCATCAGCCTTCAATCTCATAGCAGTCTTCACAGATTCAAGTTCTGCTATGTCTGGATCAATTATATTTTCCTATGCAATATGTCATAAGATTGAACTGTATGTTGGGGCAGAGGGTGTAGATCATCATCGGTAAGTGTAACCCCTTTCCTTTTGCCTTTCTTTTCATGAGTTCTTCTTCGGTTTCTTCTTCTTCTTCTTCTTCTTCTTCTTCTTCTTCTTCTTTTTCTTCTTCTTTATTCTCCCCCTCATCCTCTAATTCTCCATCATCATATGCTTGATTTATCATGTTTAAGGCATTTGATGGTTCAACCTCTACCACTTCCTCTTCTGAACTCTCATATAATTCACCATTGACTTTTAATCATGCTACAACATCAGGTTTCTCCCCTGTTTGGTGCATCTGAGGTCTTCTCAACCTCAAGATGTCCTTCCAGGGTTCGAAACTTCAATAAGGCTTCGTTCATTGAAGATTCCAATGATAAGTTCCTTTTAACCAAAATGGCATTTTGTTCCTTTAACATTATGTTCTCAAACTCAAGTCTTGCCTTCTCAAAGACAATGTCATAAAGATTAGGGCTTGATGGTGGGGTTTCTTGATGTGGATCTGGAGTGGGTTCAGAGGATGGGATTGGTTTAGTTGGTGGGGTAGGTTCAGAAGCAGGTTGATCTTGAATGGGATTGGTTGATGGAGGTGGTGAAGGATTGTTATCTGTTGGCTCATTGTCAGAGAAAACAGGTTCAGTGGTGGCTGGGGAAAAGATAACATTGTCATTTCCATCATTCACCTCAATGGAATCTGTGCCGTCATGATAGATTGCAGGTTGTGGTGAGGCTGGTGAAGTTATCTTGTTGACTGTTTCTGCAACATCTTGTGCAACTGCTTCCTCCTACACCTCAAATTCAGCATTACATGCCTCATATGTAACCTGCTCAATCAAAGGCACATTAACCTCAATTGCCTCCTGTGCAGCATCATCATTACCAATCATCATTTCATTTCCACCATCTACACCATCATCATCATCTTCATTGTTATTACCATCATCATTTGCACCATTACTATCTTCATCATCACTATTCCCTAGAGTCCTTGTTACATCAATAGCTTCTAATGCTGGTACGAGCAACCATGGTAGTAAATCCCATTCATCATTATCAACAATCTTGCTTTTAGCATCTTTCAATCCTTTGCAAATGTTTGGATTTTGCAATCCCAGCACTTCACCAGTTCGTTGAAGATCAGGCAAAACCCTATCTATCAAAATCTGTAGAAACGTCTAATACATGAGGAATCTTTGTCCTTTGCCTTCTCTACATTGGAAACCAACCCTTGAAAGATAAGTCTTGAAACATTAATGGGTTGACTGTAGAGTATTGCCACAGTGAGAGTCCCAAGCTCTCTGCTTAATAAAGTCCAAGTCCCTCTCCTAGGAGATAAGGACTGGATCACATGCTGAATTAAGAACCGGTAGATCAACGGAAAACTTCTGGTAGCCCATCGTCTCTTGAAAGATTCTCAATAGCCTTGGGACAGAGTAAGACAGCCGAGCCCCAAAGTTGTTATTTAGGTCTAGTGCAGCTCTGATTGAGGCTTCTGTTATCTCAATGTCATGATTCAGAAACAACGCCTCAATTCTCTCTCCGTTGACATGGTTGACATAAGTTGCAGAACCCCAAAAATCCGAAATATGATTCCTGTAGATTGTGGGATTTTCAGTCAATGCCACCCACAGATTAGAGTTGCTTAAGAAATTTATCATCGGCTCCAACTCGCGGTTTTCATCATTTATCTCCAACTGAGCGCACATATTGTTCTGTTTTTCGAATTTAAACGCCATCAGTTCTGCAAAGATAAACGAATGTTAGTACACAAAGATGCAAAACTAATATATGAAGGTTGATAGATGATTAATGGCGTCTTCAACTAACATGTTCCGTAATAATATGCGTACCTGTCAGAACAAGTAAACAGTTACTCAAAATCAAATTAGAAACCCTAATTTCGAAATCGGTGTGACGATTATCGAATAACGATGTGTTACCGAAGTCAAAATAAAGCTAATGGCTGTAATCGAAGTAAAATTAATCAGGTATTGGAGCAGCAAGAGGGTTTTGCGATTAGGTTTAAAAAAGGAAGAGATATGTGAAAAAGTTTCTATGTTCCCCTTTTATACCTAACGTTTGGGTGGTACAGTACCTTGGTTTGTCGTCTAGCACACGACAGTTGTCACTTAATTTCAAATTTAATTGTACCTCTCTTGCTCGAGCATACAGCCATAGTAAAAGTTGGCCCTCTCTGTACACGAGTACATGGTACAACCCTTGCTCGATGTACTTGGAATATTCTCTGTCCTTGCTCGAGTACATGGTACAACCAGTATATAAGACAGAGCCGTATTCCTCTAGACTTGTGCTCGATTGCCTTCCCAAAAGTTTTAACTTACTGGATATCGAGTCATACTTGAGGTGTAGTGTGCTCGAGTGTACTTGTCAATTTATTCAACATAAAGTCCTGAGACATACAAGTAGACCTTACTCGACTATGCATCATGCTCGAGATTCTTAGAAATATATCATCACTACTCTATGCTCGAGATGTATTCCAGTGTTAGAAACTTTGCTCTAGACTCTGTAGCTCTATGTGCTCAACGTACTTCTATGCTCGATGGCCTTAGCCGATTAAATCTTTGCTGTTCATGTACTCGAACTCACAGCCTAAGTGTCTAGCTCTCAAGTTTGCTTGAACTATTTCACAAAATGTTTCATCAAGTTCCTTAGCTCGAATTATTATACCTAAGTATCTAGCACACAATGATGCTCGAAACACATAAATGTCTCCTATCATTCAGTTCTTTGTGCTCGAAAACTTAGATCTTAACTACCTACCATGCAATCATGCTCAAAACACATAACATCAATTTTCAAAGCGTAGCAGGTGCTCGAAGATAAGATTCATGCTCAAAACAGTTAACAAAATTTCCAGTATGCTTGAGAGTAAGAGTCATGCTCGAAGCACTTAACAACAAAATTTTCATGTCATTCTCAAAACAGATGTCAATTCACACGTCACATAGTATGCTCAAAGCAGTGATACTTAAACAAGCACACTCTTTGTGCTCGAAACACTTAACTGAATATGCATGTCAGTTTGAGAATCACAACTGCTAAGCCACTAGCCCAAGACATGATTAATCATGTCTTGTGCTCGAAATTTCAATTTTTCTCAAGGAATAATCACTACAGAATAGTAAGTTAAATTGAGCATTTTGTTTAAGGTGACTTAAGTGTTGGTACATGTATGTCAGTAGTTCATAGTCTAACGTTTGTAATCGAGTCTGTAATGTAATTATGTTTTTTATTATGTTTATGTTTATGTAACGAGCGAAGTTGTCAACAAGTTCGCTTAGGCGAACTTGTTGAACAAGCGAAGTTGTTAACAAGTTCGCTCCGGCGAACTTGTTGAACAAGCGAAGTTATGGACAACTTCGCCTGAGGCGAAGTTGTCGTGTTTATATATACTGTTCACCGTAACAGTTGAGAGGAGTTCGGTGAGGTTGGTTAGGGTTTGTTTCAGTTGATTAGTTCGAGAGTTACGTGTTTACAAGTCAGAGTCTGTAATAGTGACCTCGTGTCACGTGTTCGGGTTATCAATATAACGTGTTTCGGTTATTGCTCGTGTGTTTGTTTTATACGTATTCTACGCTCGTATCTACCTACGCAGGGATTCCGCACCTGCGCAGATAGCGACATCCCGTGTACGATCCGTCCAGGAGCCTACAATTGGTATCAGAGCCATCGGCTCGATTGTGAGGTTCGGGATTTCACGCGGGTGTAGAAAACGTCTCGTTTGATCTATTCACGGGACGAGTTTTTGTTCGTATTGAGTTCTAATCACTATATACAGTCATTTTCAAGCCTTTACAACGACCGGAAACTGCAGAATCGTCGACAACAGATCTGAATATTTTCAGTGTTCATCGGGCGAAGTTACTGTTCTTCAGGCGAAGTTGCCGTCACTGAAAGTAGGGTTTCGGCGAAGATATAAGGTTAAGCGAAGTTATTCACAACTTCGCCTGCCTCATAAGTTCGCCTAAGCGAAGTTATCCTCAACTTCGCTTACCTCCTAAGAAGTTATCCTCAACTTCGCTTACCTGATAAGTTCGCTTACCGTAAGCGAAGTTATTCTCAACTTCGCCGAGTTACACGAATTTAAGAATTTTTCCAGCGAAGTTAACACTTAAGCGAAGTTATTCTTAACTTCGCCTTTAGTACTGTTTGGACAAATTTTTGAATTTTTCGGTTTTTTGAGAAGATGTCGCAAATTAACATCTCTGAATTGGTGAAAATGGAAGTCGAAGCGGGGTCAGCCACTAAGGCCCCAAGGCTGTTAAAAGGAACCGACTTTGTTGCATGGAAGGATCGGTTTATTCAGTATATTAAATACCAGGATGCAAAGATGTGGGTGTGCATCCAGGATGGGTATATTCCACCGACCATGGAATACGAAGGTCGGGATGTGATAAAGAAGTACAGCAAGATGGAGGAAGAGGAGAAGAAGATGTACGAAGCCGAAAGCAAGGCTCACGCAGCTATCACTATGGCTCTTCCACAGGAGATCCTTCATACTTTCAGAAAGTATACATCGGCTCGAGAGCTTTGGGATGCTCTTGAAAATAGATTCGAAGGGAACGTGGGTATTCGTGCCTCGAAGATTAAACTGTTGAAGACTTAGTTCTCTGTCTTCAAATATTTGAAGAACGAATCTCTGGATGATATTTATCACTCGATATTATCATCTAATGACAGAGCTAAACAACTATTCGATTGCTTACAGAGAAGAGGAGATAGTTGAAAAGCTTCTCGATGCTCTCCCACCGAAGTGGGAAATGTACACAGTTCTGATGAGGGAAGACAGAGACTTTCCTAATTGTGATTTGGAGACAGCAGTAAACAAGCTCAGAACCTTTGAGCTTAATATGGTTCGTAAAGAGACACCAACAGATCAGATTCAAGACCCTGGTATGTATGGTGCCAAACTTAACTCAGGCTCAAGTTCGAAGCCTGAATCTGCTGCTTACTACTCCAAAGGAGAGTCAGGTTCTAACTCTTCTCATGAAGGAAACGTTTCAGTAAACATGAACGGTGATGTTTGCTTTGTTGCTGGAGGTTCAAGTGCTTCGAAACCTCAAACATCCAACATTAGTTTCTCTCCCAGTGCCTCAAGCAATAACTATTCAAAGATGCCAATGAGTGTCAAATCTGCTGAAGAGCAGTTTGCAGTCTATGCATCTTTTATTGCTTCATATGAGAACTACATACAAGGGAAGATTGTGGACCCTGCTGTTTTGGATGAGGATTATGACCAGATCGATGCTGATGATCTGGAGGAGATGGATTTGCAATGGCAAATGGCCATGATAGTGAGGCGAGTCAAGCGTTTCATGAATAAGACGGGGAGAAAGTTTGTTGGTGGTAGGCCCGGATTCGACAAGTCTAAAGTGAGGTGCTATAACTGTCAACAGTATGGGCACTTTGCTAAAGAATGCAGAAACGAGAGAGTTGAATGGGGTCAAGGCCGGTCTGCACAGCCTACTGGGATTAGTAAAGAAGTCAATGCCATGTTGTCTAGAGAAGCCGGTGAATACAACTGGAACCTGCATGCGAATGAAACTGGTGAGCAGGCGAATATGGCTAAGGTAGAAAATGAAGATTGTGAGAAGGTGACTGGAGAGGAGAAAGCTACTGGTAAGGAGAAAGCTTTCATGGCAGATAACGATGGTCAACCCTCCGAGGTAAGTTCTAAACCTGTTTGTACAAAATGTGAGAATTTGTCTGAGCAACTTGCTACCATAACTGATCAGTATGTTCGTTTAGATGCTGAATTTAAAACTCTTAAAGAAGATCATCATTTTACTAAGGCAAGAGAAAACAGTTACAAAGTTAAAATAAAAGCATGTGAAAAAGATGTCAAAAGCTTAAAAACTAAACTTGCTGAAAAAATTGATGTAATTGACCTAAGTTATGAGGTTTTAGAAGAAAAGACTAAACTTATTGCTGAACGAGAAAAGCAGATTGCTGACCACCAGGTGAAAGTGGTGGAACTGAACCGAAAACTCGAGCAGTTCCGAAATTCCTCAGCTATTCTAGATCACCTCGTTAGTGATCAAGGTACCTCTGCAAAGAGGGGAGGAATTGGTTATCACGAGGTGCCACCACCTTATAACCACAACTACACTTTCAACCATAGTATTCAGAAATCTGTGGATTTTGAAGTTCCTCAGACAGTTCCAATCAAGGTTACATGTAAAGAACCAACTGTTAGTAATGGCGAAACGAGTTCGCCTGTTTCTAGTGTAAATATTTCTGTTACGAGTCCAGTCTCATCAGATTCGGATAAGTTGTCCGAATCAGGTAAGACGAAAGAGAAGGTAGTGTTACCCACTGGTGGAGATAAAAATAAATCTTCTAAAAAGAGTACTCCACTCAACCCGTATGTCCCACCTTATGTGAGACGAACGGCTGGTAACACTGCCTCTACATCCAAACCAACATTTGAAAAGAAAATGGAGAGTAGGTGTTGCTTTAGATGTAATAAATTAGGACATCTTGTTGCAGATTGCCCTCTGACGCCGAGATACAGAGGTGTGAGGCCAAATAAAACTGAGAATAAGCATCAGTTTGATACTGCTAAAAATGAAAACTTTTCAAAATGCCAAAATGTAACTAATTCAAGTTTTCATAAAAACAAACCTCAGTTTTTCAACCAAACCACAAGATATAACACTTTCAATTCACATAGGTTTGGAAGGCATCACACTCAATCTTCAAGGAGATTTCCTAACAGGACTTACAGGAATTATCCTGATGCTAACTTTGGAAAGCCAGGGTACGGGACGTATCGATCCAAGACCAATTGGTCTTGGGTCCCAAGATTCTAATTCTCTGTTTTATTGTGCAGGAACAGTTGAATAGGGCTGCCCACAGTCTTTGGATTGTAGATAGCGGCTGTTCCCGGCACATGACGGGCAACAAACACTTGTTGCAAGACTTAAAACCTGTTCAGGGAGCGAGAGTTAGTTTTGCTGGTGAAAGCGGAGGAAGAATTACTGGTAGAGGTACAGTGTCAAATGGAAGGATGACACTTGAGAATGTGAATTTTGTGGAGGAATTGAAGCACAATCTGCTGAGTGTGTCGCAGATTTGTGATAAAGATTACACTGTCCATTTCACGAAGAATGAAGCGATTGTGTTGAAGCCTGGTTTCCAGATACCAGACGAGTGGATAGTGATGACAGCTCCACGTGATACAAATACGTATGTGATGGATATGAGGTCTACTGAAATGGCCACGGGAGAATCTTGTTTAATGACAAAAGCAAGCGAATCAGAATCTGAATTGTGGCACAGAAGAATGGGGCACATTCATCTTCGGAAGATGAACTTCATTGTCAAGAATGGGCTTGTGATGGGCGTTCCCTTGAAAAGTTTTAACTTTGAAGACAAATGTATTGCATGCAAGAAGGGAAAGCAACACAAGAAATCCCATCTCACCAAGAAGGTCAACTCTATTGCCGGTACTCTAGAACTACTTCACATGGATCTCTTCGGTCCCGTGAATGTAAAAAGTCTAGGAGGTACTTCTTACTGCTTGGTGATCACTGATGACTACTCGCGATATTCGTGGGTATATTTTCTGAAATCGAAAGATGAGACGGCTCAAATGGTGAAGAATCTAATTACAAAAGTTGAGAACGTCATGAGTAAATCAGTTAAATACATCAGAAGTGACAATGGAACAGAGTTCAAGAACTTTGAAATGGAAATCTTCTGTCTTCAGAAAGGAATTGAACATCAATACAGCGCTCCGTATACTCCGCAACAGAATGGAGTGGCTGAAAGGAAGAACCGAACTTTAATTGATGGAGCCAGAACTATGCTGGCAGATTCAAAACTTCCTGTGATATTCTGGGCTGAAGCAGTTGCTACAGCCTGCTATGTTCTGAATAGGGTGTTAACCGTTAAGAGACTTGGAAAAACATGTTACGAGCTTATGCATGGAAGGAAGCCCAACTTGAGCGGTCTTGAACCATTCGGGTCTCCTTGTTCGATTTTGAAGACTAATTCGAAATTTGGTGAAGTAGCCGATGAAGGAATCTTAGTCGGTTATGTTGTTGGGACTCCCAACAGACGGGTCTTCAATACGTCGACTTGCAAGGTGGAGGTGGTGTGTAACACCGACATTACTAGTTACCAATCGCCAAAACCAAGCAATGGACCTGCTGAGCTTTTCGACTATGTTAAGCTGTTTAAGTCATTTAACATCCCTAATTTGGAAATTTCTGAAGAAGAAGAAAGAATTGCGTCGAAGATGATACTTGATGAGGAAGAGAATCTATTGCAACGACAGCTTATTGAGAAAAGTCAACCTTCCACATCAAACACTATTGATACCCCTGCTGCCTTACCTGAAGATGAGTTTATCAATCCATTTCACTCTCAGCCAGAAACAACCATTGATGAGATCTCTTCAAATTTGGAAGATAATTTGCATGTCGGTGCTGTTCCGACCACGAGAATTCACAAAGATCACCCATTGGAGAATATTATAGGTGATGTGTCCTCCAGTGTACAAACCAGAAGTAGCTTGAATGAGCACACCTGTGTTTATACAAGCAATAAAGAAACGGGTATAATGAACGAATGTTTGTACTCCTGCTTTATTAGCCAGATTGAACCGAAAAATTATCAAATGGCTCTTAAGGACAGCTCGTGGGTCGAGGCCATGCAAGAAGAGTTGGCTCAATTCGAGAAGATGGAAGTCTGGACTTTGGTTGAAAAACCAAGGAATGTGCATGCTATAGGCACAAAATGGGTGTTTAAGTGCAAGAGGGATGAAAAGGGGATTATCATTAAAAACAAGGCAAGGCTGGTTGTTAAAGGTTTTAATCAGCAAGAGGGTATTGATTACAATGAGGTGTTCGCTCCTGTCGCCCGGTTGGAAGCGATAAGATTGTTTTTGGCATTTGCTGCATGTAAGAGAATGAAGGTGTTTCAGCTAGATGTGAAGAGTGCATTTTTAAATGGGAAAGTTGATGAGGTTGTGTATGTTGAGCAACCTCCGGGTTTTCCTGACCCAGACTTCCCAGATCACGTATACAAGTTGAGCAAGGCGCTGTATGGATTACATCAGGCACCTCGTGCCTGGTATTCAACGTTATCGGACTACTTGCTCGAGAATGGTTTTGAAAGGGGTTTAATTGACAGCACACTGTTCGTGAAGAGAGAAGGAAGCGACTTCCTACTAGTTCAAGTCTACGTGGATGACATCATATTTGCTGCATCAAGAGTCTCCATGTGTCAAGATTTTGAGGATGTCATGAAGAAAAGGTTCGAAATGAGTGCTATGGGTGAACTAACTTTCTTTCTAGGATTGCAGGTTGATCAGAAGAAGGATGGGATGTTCATTCATCAGACGAAGTACGTTCATGATGTGCTCAAGCGATTCAAGATGGAGGACAGTTCTCCATATGACACTCCAATCTGCGTCAATCACAAATTGGGCGCTGAATCAGATGGTGACGCAGATGTGGACCCAACTCTGTATCGGGCGATAATAGGTTCATTAATGTATTTAACTGCTTCTAGGCCTGATATAATGTTTGCTGTTTGTCTTTGTGCACGTTTTCAGGCAAATCCGAAAGAATCTCATTTGAAAGGTGCAAAGAGGATACTACGGTATCTCAAGGGCAAGCCAAGGCTAGGGTTGTGGTACCCGAAGGGAGGAGACGTGGAACTGGTTGCTTATACTGATTCTGATTATGGAGGGTGCAATCAGAGTCGGAAGTCGACAACAGGAGGATGTCAGTTTCTCGGTGGAAGATTAGTTTCCTGGCAGTGCAAGAAACAGACGTCAGTTGCAATCTCAACATGTGAAGCTGAATATATGGCAGCATCCAACTGCTGTTCACAGGTTTTGTGGATTCAGCAACAATTGCGCGACTATGGTCTGAATTTTCTTACTCACTCCTATTTTAATTGATAACACTGCAGCCATCTCAGTAATTAACAATCCCGTGAAACATAGTAAAACCAAACATATTGACATTCGTCATCATTTCATACGGGATTGTGCTGAGAAGAAACTGATTAAGATCGAAAAAGTCGATACGCTCGAGAATTACGCTGATTTATTTACAAAAGCGTTTGATAAATCCTGATTTCAAAACCTAATTGAGCTAAACGGGATGATCAATCCCGAGTAACCATGCTTTTCTTTTGTGTCTTAAAAAAAAAATAAATAATAATAATAAAAAAAAAAACGTCACTAATCGCTTAAAATTATGTCGGTTATCTCAGTTGGAAGGACATGTCTTAGGATATGTTTTGGTCATCATCTTCTACTTGTAGATTTTGAGGATAGCCATTAACCAGATGACTGAAAGTGACCGGGGCGATTTATGATGTGTTTTCTTTCTATCGCTGAAAATTAGTCGTTCATACTTAGTTAGAAGAACACATACCTGTATGTGGTCGGTCCAGTTGATCCATTGGATCTTCAGGATTGCCGTTTACCTGAAAACTTTGACGTGAACGGGGCGATTGAAGTCAAAATTTAAATGGGAAATGAAATTACTTTTCAAGTCTGTTACTTCGTAAGAAGTTCGTTAGCTATGTTAAACGGAAAATTGATCTAACCTTGGAAAATGATATATATACTGATTGTGTGTGCTTAACTAGTGAAGTTATTAGGCTTAAAAGACTTTAGGACAATCATTGTATGTCATGGTAACTTTTTATGGTGCGTAAAAGTAGATGTGATACAAACTAATTTTACTTGATTTTACGTGGAAACTCCTTAAGAGTTTTGCGTGTCTTCATATATATCTTATCGAATGATAGGCAGAAAAGCGATTACCCAGTCATACACGAGCCCATGTGTGTTTTGATTCCCGTGAAGAAAGCGTTTCAAGACACTGCAGTGATCCAGATTCGGGACTTGCAGTTAATTTCTACTTTGAAGTCTATGTTGTTAAAAAAAAAAAAAAAAAAAAAAAAAAAAAATTATGAAGTTATTGTAACATATTAGTGATCATAAAATCAAGACTTCTCTATCTTAGAGCAAGAAGAAGAACGGGAAATAGAAGAAGAATACATACAAGTTAATCAGACACTATGGGTCGAAGTCAATTCGGGGTGACTTGGGGAAAGCCAAATACGCTTTGAGGATAGATAGGAGGCATCAATATTTCTGAGTTGTTGCCCACTTAAATTTTAAGGATTAATTGAACCTAACTCGTATCACAGAAACGATGAAAACCATCTTAAGTATATTACCTGCATACAACCTGTCTCTATATGTCATAATACAGCTAAACACGGATCTATGTGACAGTCACGTAGTTAGTATGATTCCTGTTAGGATCTTTTCTAAAACATAGCTGTCCCTACCAAGACTGAAATTTGATCCCTTATTCGTTAAATTTTTTCCTATTTTTGTAGTTGTATTATTTTATAACTGGTTACTTAGACATGATCATTTTTGTTTAACTCTTTTTGCAAGTTTAAAATGTTTATTGCAAAATGTTCAAACTTAAAGGGTTTGATTTTGAAATTATAGGCAAAGTAGTTGAATCAGGCGAACTTGTGCATAACTTCGCCTAGGCGAAGTTATTCGTAACTTCGCCTGAACTACACTGACCCTATAAAAGGTTTTTCAAACAGTAAAAATCATTATTTTCAAAATTCTCAGCGAACTTAAGATCCGGATTTTCCGGCGAACTTAAGAGATTTCCGGCGAACTTGTGTTTATCTCCGTTTTCGATCTTTGCTTCTAGTTTCTATTATCATTGAGGGTATGTGTTGTCGATATCTCTCACAAACTTGTTCGTTCTTGATTGTTTTTACCCGGTTCGAGACCTCGGGTCGTCGGACCTTCAAAACCGAAATCTTAAAAACTTGTGTTAACGTGTGCATGGACATCCTTTTCACCTTCACATCCTTAATATCATGTGTTTTGATGTCCTTGATCGTCGGTCTTAGCCGAAAACACCGGATTTCCGGTGTTGGAATCCTAACAGTCGCCGATTAAGTTCAGGCGAAGTTAGGGTTTAGGCGAAGTTATCCACAACTTCGCCTGGGGCTTAATTTTGCCTAAGGCGAAGTTATCCACAACTTCGCCTGAAGCTTAATTTCGCCTAACACTTATCTTCGCCTGAGCGATGTTGTGATATGGCGAAGTTATCTTCAACTTCGCCTAAACCAATTAGTTTAACAGTTATTTAGACGAACTTACAGATGAAGCGAAGTTGTTCCCAACTTCGCCTCACCTTTAAGTTCGCCTATACAGTTTTAATCACAACTTCGCTCATGGTATAACGCGAACTTGTGAGTTGCTTAACAGTTATCTAACTTGGTTCGTTTAGTGCAGATATGGCTGCTGTTGGTGGTGCTGGTGGTGATGACGGTAATGATCAAAGACAGTTCTTTCCAGCGCATAACCAGTACATCATGTTAGACCCAAACGCAAGTGGCGCGGAGGACTACAGGGAAATAATCACATTTCTCCTGCGCTCAAGGATCTTCCATTCGATCACGAATACCCTGCCTATTTCACTACCTAACATTGAAGACTTTTGGCAGTCGGTAGAGTATGATTGCCGGGTTGAGCCCCCGGTGATGCGAGCAACCGTAAATGGTCATGTTGTGCAGTTCTCTTCAGAAGATATACGGTTGGCTTTGCAGTTTGGAGAAGAAACGAGGGATGACCCAACAGAGTTCGTCGCTCCTTTTCGTGATGGGGCATATCTCAGGATGGGTTATTCAGGTCCCTTAGGGGATACACAGCGAAGGAAAGGATTTTTGTTAGATCAGTGGCGCTTCCTAATGCACGTCTTGATTGTGTGCATGTCTGGGAGGAAGGCAGGAACTGATGGAATGGGCGCGACGATGCAGTCTGCCATGACTGCCCTGATTTACAACAGAAGATATTCATTTAGTCAGCTGATATTTTACGAGATTGATCGTCAGAGGAGGGCTGTGGCGCGTGAGCGATTTATTATGTATCCTCGATTCTTACAAATGATTCTCAATCATGTGGCTCCGTTGCAACCTCAGAGACGCCCTATTAGATACGTTGAATGTGTGACGAAGCGTATCTTTGCTCAGTGTCGCACTTCTAGCGCACGAAGCAAGCCAGAGCTGCGTCCCAGGCATACTCCACTGTTCGGGTATCTTGTCAACCCGGAGTATGTTCCTGCTGGTGGGGACGAGTTCAGAGACCCAAGACCACAACAGGCGGCAGCACCTCATGCTGTATCAGCTGCGCCTGCTGTGCCTACTACTGAAGACGTCGACCTTGATGCTGCTTTTAGCGGCCAAGGATTGTTTGATATGGATGTCTCGGGTTCTCAGGCCATGGATGTTACTAGAGCAGTTACTTCGGTAGCTGACTCCGATCTTGATGAGACATTTGCTGAAGCTAGACGATTGATGGTGTCTAGGGAGAGAACGATTGGGAAGAGGAAGAGAACGGATGACGACGATGACGAGGAAGATGATGAAGAAGAAGCAGTTCAGCTAGTGCTCAGACGTTCAAGAAGAGAACGGACAGGTATGGGTTCGGGAGCTGGAGAAACTTCAAGGCTGGTACGTTTTGCTCCACCTGCCTTGTCTGGTATGTCTCTTATTCCTTCTACAGCACAGGTTACTGCTGTCCAGACGTCGACTCCAACAATTGTGTCTCTACCACCTCAATCGCTTACTCCATCGGTGGTAGTAGCACGATTTGTTGAGTCTACAGTCACTACTACTGCAGGGTTACCAAGTGTACCACCTGCGGTCACTTCTGCTGCTGATGTCCCGCCAACTCCAACGCCTACTTCAGACTCCGAAAGGATAGCTTCACTAGAGCGGATCGTAGCTGAGCAGTCCAAGACTATTCAAAGCCTAGTGGAAGCAAACCAACTACAGGCCTCCCTCCTGGTCGAGCATGGGAAGATCATAGACGCTATGAAAGCGTTCTTGGCATCTCAGGGGGAGATGAGCTGTAGGGGAGATGAGTTGAGGACAAAACGGAGAGAAGATCATGACGATGATCCCAATGCACCGGAAGGTGCAGGTGGTGAGCTGCCAAGAACTTCTATAGCTCTTGGTACTTCCACAGCTGAGGGGGAGTCTACAAGCGCAGCTGGTGATGATGTGGTAGATGATGATGATGTTGATGATGTAATCGACGCGTTGAAAGAGCTAGATGATGATGATGATTTTATGCTTGAAGAAGATGTGATGCCGAGTGATGAGATTGAGAAGATCGGTGAGCAAATTATTGTTGAAAATGTGATAGAAGAAGGGGAGATAGTAGATGAAGATATTGAACACGAGATTCCAGAGGTTGAGATGGCCGATATGGGTGATGAGACAGTTGTGGAAGATACTGAATGGGAAGAGCAGCCGAATTGGAAGGAAGGTAGTGCTCAATGGTTCGTAAAGACGAAGAAACCGGCGGTCCCTAAAATGTTCAAAAAGAGTTACAATATTAAGGGATACGCTGAAGCAAAGAAAGGTATTATCTGCTGGATATATGATGAGCAGCTGCGGCTCTTCGTGATCAAAAGATATTATGGGATTCAGTACTTCAGGAGAACTTTGAGATCATTAAACACACTGCCTGAATGTGAGGTTAAGGACTTAGCCAGATTGGGGTTGATAAATCGAAGTGACAATAACATGGCTAGAGTCATCGGAAAGATCGTATGGAAAGAGAGTATTAAGGAGAAGAAGTTTGAGCTGCTGAAACCACAAAAGGGGAAACTTGTCGAAGACAAGGATAGAGGTTTGAGAGCTGATGGAAAGCCTTGGATGGTTATGAAGTATAAACCGATCCGGTGCCTTAAAGAAGTACCGATGAAGCTTATGCCCAAGGACATGCTCAAAGACCTAAAATGGTGGTTCGTGGATTGTGAAACAGCGGAGGCGGTAATGGAAGATGAGGATGAACAAGAAGTGCTTAGGGTTTACGACCCAATGCATCTTGTTAATCTATCGCAAGCTGATCTGAAGATGCTCAACGAAAAGAAGATCTTCTACATTCCTGCTTGGAAGGATCAAGCAAGGAAATATCAAAGGGTGGTGTCGGTATGTGTTAGAGAAGGAGCGTACGCGTAAAGATACAAGATTACAAGACTTAAGCTTTGAAGATCAAGATATGAAGCTACTGCCAAGGGTGAGTCTGTTGGTACATGTATGTCAGTAGTTCATAGTCTAACGTTTGTAATCGAGTCTGTAATGTAATTATGTTTTTGATTATGTTTATGTTTATGTAACGAGCGAAGTTGTCAACAAGTTCGCTTTGGCGAACTTGTTGAACAAGCGAAGTTGTTAACAAGTTCGCTCCGGCGAACTTGTTGAACAAGCGAAGTTATGGACAACTTCGCCTGAGGCGAAGTTGTCGTGTTTATATATACTGTTCACCTTAACAGTTGAGAGGAGTTCGGTGAGGTTGGTTAGGGTTCGTTTCAGTTGATTAGTTCGAGAGTTACGTGTTTACAAGTCAGAGTCTGTAATAGTGACCTCGTGTCACGTGTTCGGGTTATCAATATAACGTGTTTCGGTTATTGCTCGTGTGTTTGTTTTATACGTATTCTACGCTCGTATCTACCTACGCAGGGATTCCGCACCTGCGCAGATAGCGACATCCCGTGTACGATCCGTCCAGGAGCCTACATTAAGAGATCAATATCCAGTTCAAAATAAAATCCATCATCCATTAGCTCCATTCTGTCATCTTCTTCCTTTGCTCCTTGTATCAGATCTTTCCTTTAATCTCTTGACATAGGAAGCTCTTTGTTTGATCATGTCAAGTTCCACAGCATCTGATGAGTCATTTGTAAACTTTGCATCAATTAAGTCTTGTAAGTCTTGAGGATGCATGAATTTGAGATCCTCATCGTGTGGTATCACAGCAATGGGAATTTCAGACTCGTTTCTCAAAGTGATTGAATCATTGTGCTAATTGTATATTATGTATGTGATTCTCCCAAATTGTTGTACCATCGAGTTTGGTTCCTTCATTACTTCCCTCATCGCCAAGCACTCTTTCAAAGTCTTCCTTTTATAATGTGAGCTGCTTGCTTGAGTCTTTTGTTTCTTGGCATCAAAGAGGGAGCGCTCTGAGATGTGCACTTCATTTATCCGTTTGTTTCTTTTCTCCCTCTCTACCTGTCTTCGTATCTCCCTTTTCTTCTGTTGCAAACATAGGGTTCTGCCTGTTCCTTTAAAAATCTTGAGAGATCATTTCTTTGTTGACCAAATGGTTGATTTCTGAATTGATTGTCATATAGTGTTAGTTCAGCCATCTTCTTCAGTTGTTCTTTTGAAAACTTCCTCAAGTCATCTCTGAATATTATGAGAGTTTCCTCTTTATCCTCAGTTATAACCCTCAAGGTCATTGAGCGTTTATCAAAGAAGAAATGTGTGGGCAGATTCAAATTTCTTTGTTCCACAGGCCTCACATTCTCAGACCTTGGGGTTCTACTCGAGCTCCCTTGCGGAGTTGTCTTTGTTTTACCGAGCCCTTCTTCTACATACCATCTTCTAATTGTTTCGTCTATTTGCACTAACAACCTTGACATTTTTACTCCCTTCTTGTGAAGAGCACTCATCATTTCAGCTTGTACTTCTTCTTCATCTCTCATCCTATCTTCCTGCAATTCTCTATGAGTTTTAATATACAGTTTCTGCTCTCTATTATATATTTCCATTAATTTTTCAAGAGGCATGTTCTGAAACTGTTCTTCCGTCATCCCTTTCTCCACCACAATCTTCTTTAACATATCTACCCTCTGAGGGTCTTCAAACCATTTCTTCACTTCTTGATTTTTCTTTTCAGCTTCATCTTTTTCCCTTTGTAACCTCATCTTTAACTCCTATTCTCTCTCAAATTTTTCTCTACTTGCCTGATCCTTGTGAGAGTCCTTTATCTGTTGAATTCTTCTTTTCAATTCTTTAGGAGAAAGATTTATCAAATAGTTATAGCAGTAGCCGTATAGTTGAAGAAATTTGATATCTTTATGTTTAGCCTTTAATGATTCATAGTTTGCCTCATCACTGGCTTTCTTTTCGGTTCTCTTTCTACTACTCTCCGATTCTTTTAAAACCTTTTCACTCTCTTCCTTCTGCTTTGATACCACTTGTCAGGACCGTGAGTCGGGTGAAAACCTTGGAAAGGTTGATAAGAACACACCGACTCGATTACCCAAAAGACCTGTTGAATATCCTGGCGGAATCAGGATATCCAATGGATGGGAACGAAGGAGTGTGAAAAATAAACACAAAATAGTAATAAATGGTCAATCAAGGCTCATTCAATAGACAAAGATTCACTGTAATAAATACATCATTAATGGAACAGTGAACGAAATGTCTAGGGTTTTGTGTGACGGCGGAGGTGATTGTACGAGGAAACAAAGAGAATATTCTTTGGAATGTTTTTCGCATTCAATGAGTGCCAGCCTATATTCCGTCTGGAAATCCATGTCCTAAAAGGTATCCTAGGACCGCTATTTATAGACCTTGACATTCCTTCTAGAAGTTCCTAATCATTACATAATGAAATACAAAATAATACAAGTGTTGAGTCCTCGAGCAAGATAACAATCTTGCTCGAGCAAGCTCACTATGCTAGGTATGCTCGTTGACTGTCCTCGAGCATACTTAGAATATCTTCAGTGAAGATATTCCCTTCCAGGAGACTTCATTCTTCTTGACTAGTCCATGCTTTTCTCGAACCAATCCATCAAGCAAGCTCATTCTTCTTGATGTCTTCAGCTTTTCTTATTCAGCAATCTTTATCATGCTCGGATGTAAATCTTGATCGGGAACTGAACTATGCTCGAAGTTCTTGCTTTGATCACTTGACGTCTTCTTATTGCATCCATGCTTGTCCCCATGTGCTCGATCATCCTGTGCTCGTAACACTTGGTTAAAACTTGTATGATCAAGCTGTTTGCTAGATTGGCAATCCTTGCTCGATAGAAGAATACTCTTGCTCGTTGAAGTGTAGCTTGCTCGAAGCCTTAACACTTAGAAGAATTAACCATTTAAGGTTCTGAAGACCTTGCTCGAAGTAATAAAACCATGCTCGATCGTCTAGGCTTGCTCGAAGTCCATACTTAGCCGTTTTCTGAGGTGGTTGAGAAGATTCCAATCTTCCTTATCATAAATCTGACCCAACACTCGCACCAAACAATGGTGCCACCATTGAAAGCAAGATGAGAAAACGAGACGACAAGGCACTGTCGATGCTGAAATTAGGTGTCTCTTGGGAGATATTAACCAGTGTCAATCATCACAAAACTGCAAAAAGATGTATGATGCAGTTGTTGACATGTTTATGGGAAATATAGAACTAAGAGACATAAAAAAGGACAGATTGAAACAGCATCTAGACCGTTTCAAGTTCAAAGAGGATGAACGATTAAAGTCAGTGTTATAGAGATTTATGACGATTGTCAACGAAATCAGAACAACTGATTTACAAATTTCTGATTTTGAACTGAACAAGAAACTGCTTTCCTCGTTGTCTGGTGAATGGTACATAGCCAGCAAGTTCATTAAAGAGAAGGCTAACTTTCCCAACTTCAAGTTGGATGATGTATTAGCATTTCTAAAGGCTGCTGAGCATGAGATGATAGAAAACAACATGATAAAATAAGAGAAACTCAGCTTTCCAGTGACAAATGCTTTAGTGGCACCTATGGGAAATCTCACTCTTAAGTCTCAGCAACAGCCGATAGTTGAAGAGCCTTCTAAATCAGGCTCAATGTGTGGAGAAAGTCAAGCAAGATTTAATGTCCAGATGATTGAAGATGATGTTGCCTCTACAGCAAGTGGACATTCTCCTTATATATAGAACAACTCAGGAAATGGAACTGATTATCAGACATTGTTCTCAATGTTTACTGACTCGTACAACGCATTTGTAGCAAAAAAATTGATTCATACAAGTGTGGTGCAAGAGGATTTGGAACAAATTGATGTGGATGATCTCGAAGATATAGACATAAAGTGGCAGGCTGCAATGTTGGCAGTAAGAAGCAAAAGGCTGTACAACAGAAATGGGAGATCATATTTTGCAGGACCAAATGACCGTATTGGTTTTGATAAGTTAAATGCCATTTGTTACAATTGTCAACAGCCTGGGCACTTTGTCAGGGAATGTAATCAACCAAAGAAATTTGGTAATTTGGTGAATTAGAACCGGTTTTATCAGAACCAACATCAGAATTACCAAGGAGCCCAATAAAGAAATCAGTTGGTAAATCACAATCCATATCAGAACATAACAGACTCCAACAACAACAAAATCAGCCACAACAAAGGAGCAATCAGCTACATATTCAGGGCAATCAGAAGAGAGGAAATGCCAATGCAGTGAATCAGGCCAGAGACCAAGGAAATGTGGCAGTAACAATGATACCACAAGATGGGAAGTTTGACTGGAGCAACCATGCTACAGAAATGGAAAAAGCCAATGTTGCATTCAGCACAATCTGAACCCTCTTTTTCTGATCTTCTTTTAATAATTGATGAACTTAACAAAGAGATTGGAAAGTGGTAGAAAGAAGGCTTTTCTAAATGGCTATAAGACAAGTGAAGGTGGTGGTACCTTCTTGTATTTAAAGCAGTATAAGAGTGTGTTTGAGGATAAACAAGAGTTTGTAAAGATGTATGAAAATATAACTGTGAGCAAAGAAAGTGAGTTCATTGTGAAGGAGACTAGTGAGTCAAATGAAAAGGAAGTGGAAAAGATTAATGGAAAGAAGAAATTGAGCGAATATTCCAGTGAAGGAAGCACTTGTGGTTGCAAAAGTGACAGATCTTTAGATGAGCAGAAGAACAACAAGAAGGCTTCAAACAAGAATAACAGTGATCAAATACCAAGACTGCCAAAAACGACCCCTAAATTAAAGAAACATTATGCGGAAATGAGGAAAGAACACAGTGTGTTTGACATATGTGAAAGATCTCAACCAAAGAACAAGAATAATAAATCAGAGAGCTACTCATATGATCAACATCCTCCCATTTATCATGTGTTCTCCAATCATGAGTTGTTTGACATAGGGGATGCTGAATATTTTCCAATGAGAACGAATGTGGCTGGTAAAGAAGCAAGTTACTCAAGGATCCCAACTAAACTGAAAATGATCAAGTTTGTCAAAGAAAAGTACCATCAAGTACCTGATGTAAACAAGCCTATCAAACTGGATTTCTGTAATTCTCTATATCCAAAGACCTCTTTAGGTTTTAACTTAGCAAAACCCGAGTGACAGAATCAAGGACAAGCAACTGCTTGAAGATATGGGAAGCTATGCTAAAGTATGGTGCAAGAAGTGTGATGCCTATGGACATCATACTGATTCATGCTGGGTGCTGGAGGAGATATTTGAAATTCCTGATATTTTTTGTGGTTTTGACATGAAAGGATACAAGGAGATGTTTGAGAGAAATCTGAATGGGAACAAAACCTCCTATGATGATGAAAGTCATAGACTGCAATTAGAAAAGAAGTTGAAGTCAACTCTGAAGAACAATAAAGGATCAAAAGCATCAGACAATACTGGCAAGGGAAAAAGGTCAAGCAACAAAGAAAGATCAAAGATGAGACCTGGAGTCCTAAATGGAGATCAGAAATTTCTCCTGAAACTAGGATTTGGACAAAGGGGATATCAATAGAAGACCAAGCAAGAAGTAAACTAATGGAAAGACAATGTGATTGACAAAATTGAAGGAAGCATCAAGTCACCATTTGAATTAGAATCGGATTCAGATGAATCATGTGAAACAGTATATGAAGATCCTGTTCCCACACCTATTGAGTTCAAAATGACACTGATTTACAAACTGATACAGTTTGTAGCTCAGACTGTAACTGATCTTTATGTATATGTATGCAGGAACAGTCCTATTGGGTTTTAACAAGATTATCAAAGCCATAAAACTTTACTTTTATGAAAACGCGGCAGAAATTAGCTTTAAATCTTGTTAATTTGATATGTATAAAACCAATTTTACATATGCAAAACCCAAGCGCGGATCCAAATACGAAAAACATACGTACAAGCACATCCATGTCACTATAATGAAAATCCGGATGAAGGAGATGAAGAATGAAGGGCAAGAACTTGAATATGGAAGCTCCTCAAGCTAGCATACCCCAATCCTCCGACAATACTCCTCTTAGCTAGGATTTTACACTTAAAAACCTTCTTTCCTTGCCTCCTTGTTTTTGGCCGAAAATCCCCAAGAGAGAAACGAGAGAAAAAGGTTTTTGGTTACTTGTAAAATTATGAGAGAAAGAGAGAGTTGGTTGTCTTCAACGCACCACCCAAAGTAACCACTAAGAAGACTTGCATGCACCCACTATATATTTGAAATAATAATAAAATAAGGGAAAGAGAGAGGGGGGAGGGCCCTACCTTTTTCTTGTTTTATTATTTTTAAACTTTCTAAATATATATATGTTATATAACTTATATTGTGTTATATAACTTACATTTTGTTATATAACTTATATTGTGTGATAAATATAACACAGTATAGGCAACTTGCTAGGTAACATTTTTTACATATTGTTACTTAACCATCTTAAATAACACTATGGAATGCTCTCTCTCAAAGTATAAATCATCCATATGATTTATTCATTTCACAAGTACATTGTATTTAGAAACCCTTTCCAAATAACATAAGTGTCAATATTTATTTACTTATTGAGGTGTTGTAAAACACACGTATTTTTCCGCACGTTTTATCTACGTATTCTATTATATTTTATATGTTTTAACTCGTTTTAGATAGCTTTTACATAATATTATTCATGTTGTAGGTTTTGGGTGAAAGAAAGAAAGAAACCGAGCTTTTGGAGTGGTTTACAAGCCTTTTATGCATGCGTTTTCAAGTAAAAAATCAAGGCCCTGCCCGTATGCATCATGGAGGCCCAAATCTTATATTATATTATAATATATAAAAAAATAAAAAAAACCCTAGGACAGCCCTAGCAGCTTCGATCGCAGGCATCAAGAAAGGAACAAGAGAAAAAGGTTTTTTGCAAGCTAGGTCTTGGTGTCTTGACGGCTAGGGAAGGAAGAAGAAGGCAAGGACAAGTCTTGGGATCATTCCCCATCAATTTTACAGCCAAGGAGCAGCCCGGAACATCTCCATATCCTTTCATTCATTACTTTGTTCATCAAACTTTATTTTCTTGATCAATTGTTAACTAGTTTTGCAATTGTATTAGAGATTGAAGTATTTATGATTGTTATTGATCGTTTAATGAATTTTGAGATGATTGGTATGAGTTTTATGATAATTTTATTAAGTGTTTGCTGCTGTCCAATTATGATTCTCGGCTAAACTTGCTAGTTCTACCTAGGAATGATGATTATTGTTAGTGTTTGATAGGTTTTATGGATTGTTTGATTAATAGACCTTAATTGTTATTGTAAAGCTTGATTTAGACATGAAATAGGTTGTGTTTAAGGGCTAGAAATTTTGGTGAATTATTGCATAAATCCCGGCAACGGCGCCAAAAACTTGATGTGTGTCTAATAACCCTATAATAATGACCCTTACAACTAAGCTTTGATATTAAAACGAAAATCCTAAAACCACACATAACCGGCAAGTGTACCGATCTCTAGTTGTATAGACCTAGGAAGTCCGAGTATCGAACACGTGGACACGTAAGACGCTAACGATTACTAACCGTAGACAAGACCTAACTTAGAATAATATATTTAATTGATTTTTGATTCTTACTTACACGGTGATAGACTGATGCACTACATTGGCCAGCCGATGACTGATCAGACGGTCGAGGTATTCTACCTTGACCCACTCTCCGAGATGTAGACATGTGGATGCATCACTCGGGAGACTGCCCGAGTTGTAGAGTTTGTACTTCTTTTACTTATGTGTGCTATCTGTTTTATTTGTTTTGTCTATTTTAGGATGTTTAAATATATATATATATATATATATAAACCAAAAACACAAAAATATGTTTATTTTTTTATGTTTTTGTTTTCCGTTGTGTACGCCGCTACATGAGAGCGAGTTTGAGTTTTGCAGGTTATATTATGCGCATGGTAGCTACGATGGCGTTGTGGAAGAGGTTCTCCCGAGGTTGCTGCCACGAATGAAATGCTATACGGTCGTTTGGATACTACTCAGCTGTTGAAGATTCTACACACAAAACAGGGGAGTAACCCGTTCTTTGTTTTTACTCTTGTATATTATCTTTTTATTTTCTGTTTTATTTTTATTTATATTTTATTTCTTTTCCTTATACTCATCGAGGACGATTTCGTTCTAAGTGTGGGGATGAGGTTTATTTTACTTAGTTGTAGGAAAATTTTTGAAAAAAAATTTAATAAAAAAAATTGAAAAATTTTGAAAAATAGTCCCTTGAAATATGTTTTCTCTACGTTATATAGGAAATGATATTATTACCGAGTAGTGGTTATTTTATAACTTCTTGGTGTTTTCAAAATATATATATATAATAAATAAGAACAGTGCCCATTAGACCCGCACGAAATGTATGGAAACCGAACGGTTTAGACTCAGTAATTGTGTGTCGGTAGGCTCAGCTTTTGAGAATGAAAGGGCGGTTTGGTTGTTGACCTAATTGAACCTTTTAAATGGCCTGACTTTAGTGGGAAACATCTTAGGAGTTTTGTTTGTTTAACTAAGCTCGTGATAGGACTGGAATGAAAAGCCGAGTCATACTCAAGCCTCGAGTCACATGATCGTCTGTATATTATTTTGTATAATCTTTTGTATATGTGTCTATTCCTGTCAAGCTCCGTACTTTGTTGCGCGGGTGGCGCAGACCTGAACGTTGATGCTAGCAGAAGACAGTTTTGCTCGGCCCTCTGTTGCCCGGTGGCGCAGATCTGAGCCTTAATGCATTTCTGTAGTTTCGTCCAACATGGTGTAAAAAAAAACAATTTAAATCAAACCACCATGAAGGAAACTACTGTCGGTCGATCTTGACCAAGCTAGAGTTTATAGGTTGTATTTGAGTCGAAATGTTTTAATCATGTGGCAAAAGGTTTAAGTCAAGTTGGGGTGGCTCGGCCCGGTAAAACCATAATGGAATTGGTGAAGTGGCAGCAGGGCTTTTAGGTGTGGGTTCCACTTAGTCATACAAATTAATAGAATTGTCACGCGTTATTTGCCTCGGTAAGTATTGGGGGGCATGGGTTTAAAGTGGACAGCAATGCCGGCAATCAACCTGATCTAGCTTATTAGGTGAAAGTTGGAAGAGATAATTGGGTAACGGGTCACTTGTTCTAATACTTTAAAAAGAAAAAAAAATAATATATTATTAATAATAACAAATAAATAAAACCAAGAGTTGTCGGTTGAACTCGGATATGATCCTGTGTAGTATTCTTTTTCAGGGACGAAAAAGTCTTAAGTGTGGGGATATTTGATGTGTTGTAAAACACACGTATTTTCTGTTAGGACCGATCGGGAGACGGTTTCCCAACGATTCTCGGGGGCAACGTGTTAGAGTGCGGAATCCTACTAACACGGCGACTCGGTGGTAATCAACGACACAAACGGTAGCAATTCCTAGGATGATATGACGACCAGGTGCGGAGGAAAGGACCGAAGGGGTTGACGGGCAGAGAGGATTTCCGGGGAACAGGTCGGCTGTGTATGTGTGTTATATATGCTCCTTTTTTTCTGAAAATCCCTAAGTAACGTTTATATATCGAAGACTCATTCGATCGGATGAGTCTCTCATTCGATCGAGTGAAGCTTTGTTCGATCGAATGAGCCTGGTTCGATCGAATCAACCTTTTGTTCGATCGAACCAGTTTTCGTTTGACATTTACAATACGTTAACTAGGTTTCACTATCTTTAGTCTCACGCCGACCTACCCTGATAGAACTGGGGACATATATATGACATTTCATGTCCTAACAAACTCCCCCTTGGAGCCAGTTCTATTTATGTTTTAACCAATCGAGATTTCTTGCTCGACTGCAACTCCCCCTTGGAGTTATCTCTCCCTCTCTGTTCTCAAAGCTAGTGGTGCCCTCATTGCATCCACCAAACTCCTGTCTTCATGGAGTTATCTCACGATCCAATGGTGCAGTCCGTCAGACTTACCATAGGTTCCACATATCATGAGATGCTGTCAAATGGAATATAAGATTAACATTTAAGCACAGTTGTAGTAGATTATCAAACATGAAAGTAAAGCATAATCTAGCACAATATTCCAAAGTATATTAAAATCACTCCAAAAACAATTACAACCAGAAGATAAAACTTTGAATTACAAAGAAACCAAATAAACAAAACATATAACAATTAATCACTGGTTCCCTGTGTATATTTCTTCTGTTGTTCCTTCCAGTTAGATCCTGCATGTATGTCATAGGCAAAACAGATCCTAATGACATTTCTGTACTTTAGCGCTTGCTCCATGTCATCGGGGGCATAAAGAATTTCTGTCTTGTATAGAGTAAAAACATCCTCCCTTGACAAGTTGGTGAGCCACATAGGATCAAAAATGCGGATTGTGCTCCAATTACCATTGTCGTTGAGCACTATAACTGCTTCATGTAGTCTTCCGTCGTAGTACCAATGCCTGAACGATTTGTAGAAGTCCTGCTTCATCTTTCGTAGCGGAATCTTCTTCATTGTAAGTGGTGGCATGTACTTCAAAATGACTTTCGGCCTGTTGGTGATCGGATCGATCTCCTTTTTACTTGTATAACGCTTTGGCCTTTGCGGTGTAATCAATCTCCATTTTGAGTTGTATTCCTTTCGTAATACACTCTGATAGTACGATGCGAATGGAGATGAGCTTGCGTATAGCATGTCCAGGTAATTAAGACGATTAAGATCGTAAGTTGGAAGAGTCTTCAAGTCTGTGATTCGTTGATAGTACTCAACCCCCTTTTCCCTTTTGACAGCTACGCAGTTCAGGTCTTTCAGACACGCCCAAGCTAGGATTTCTCCAGAGGTTCTCCGACCCTTAGTATCATATGACTTTGTGTGAGGAATGGTCGGTTTCGCTTGGCGTTTAGACCTGATCTTTTCAAGAATAGCATTGAACGCTTTCTTGCATTCTTCTGTTTTGTCTTTAAATTCGGCTTGATCGGCTTCAGACGGCTGTTTCATAGCATTTGACCTTTCGTCAGCCTTCTTCTGCACTTCCTCCTCGTTTACGTTTTGAAAGAAGCTTGATGAGTTGGGAATATCGTCAGTTTGCGACGTGTAGTATTCAGGATATTCTTCCCTTGTCAAGTCTTCTATTTCGACATCTTCGAAGTGAGGAGGATCGACTTGTGTCGGATCAGCGGCCGTCGGTGATGGTGAGTCGGTTGAAGCAGCTGCAGCAGATGTGGATTCTGTTGAAGGCAAGGCCAGAACTTTGCCTGTTTCTTCGTTTGAAAACTCGAACATTTGCTCTAGCTCTTCTTCCGTGAAGTTGTGCGAAATCTCACCTTCTTCCAAGTCTCCACTTGAGAAGATTTGCTGTTCATCTGGGTTGTCCAAGAGATACGTGAAAAACTCCGCTGCTGTTTTTGACTGCAGCGGTTGGACATTTGATGTATCAGCATCACCTGCTTGATTAATAATCACAACACAGTAACAAAAAAAAATTTTTTTTAAATAAACATATGTAATATCATAAACGTTAAGTACAAAACAATTACATATGACAATGGAATATAAATAAGGATTACAAGATTTAAACATTAAAATCCTCACTACATTCACTCAAAAATCACTCAGTTACCTTCACCTTCATCATCATCTGAGTTCAGCTCGTCGGTGTCCACATCAACATTAGCTGGACCTTCCAGACGAAGAACGTCTCCTTTAAGCTCAGTCACCTTAGCTTCAAGGTTTCTGTTTGACTCCACAAGGCTTTTATTGGACTCTACCAGGCTTTGATTTGACTCTTTGAGCTCTGTGATAGCAGATCCCTGTTCAGCAACAGTAGCAGTGAGCTGAGTGTTCTCAATCTTCAACCTGTCGTTGTCAGCTTGAAGTTGAACCATTTGTTCATCTCTGATTCTGTTATGCTCTTCCTGCTGTGTCCTGAACATGAACATCTGCATCATCGCCTTGTGCAGGTCGGCAATTTCAGAAGCGACCTTGGGAGGGAGGGAGATCTCCTGTTGAGGTTGAGGAGGAGGTGGCGGTGCGGACTGAGGTGTTGGAGGAGGAGCTTGTTGTGCTGGAGGAGCAGTAGAAGAGGTCCCAACTGATGGTAACATTGCGGGACGAGGTTGGCTGGGAAATAAATTCCTGTACTTTCGAGTAACCTTCCTCTTTTGTCTCTTCGCCGGCCTTTCTTCACCTGTCGGTTGATCAGCAGGCTGCTCCTCAAACACTACTTCTTCACCGGTTTCCAAATCTTCAACATTTAAGTAGGTATCAGCTTCCTTCTCTGCATCAGTCCTGGTGTCCTCAGGGACTACTTCGTCTTCAGTGTCTGATTCATCACTGGTTTTCTGATACGGAAGGTCCTCGACATCTGAGTCACTTGAGGTGTTCCTCCACTTCCTCTTTGGTGGAGCCTGATAAAACGGATTCGCCACATGCCCAAAACAACGTTTGTGTGGGGGCCTTGTTGGACGATCCTTGTACGACTTGAGACGGTTCAAAGTCTCATTCTTCATGTGGTCTAGCTTTACCACATCTCCGTCATTCTCTTTCAACAGCCCCGGTGCCTGGTCATCAACTATCATCTGCACAAACCTCGGGTACCGTAGAAACTTCTCACCCGCCCCTTGTTTTATGGTGATGTTTTCCACCATGTGACTGAATGTCATTTGAGAGAAATTGAAGGGGCGGTTCATCACGAGTGCTGCCACGGTGAATTGCATGCTCTCCCTTATCTTATCAAAACTTGTACGTTGAGGACCCAGACAGTGCATCACCACGTGCGCCAGATATTTGAATTCTGGGCACAAATTTGCTTTGAGAAGCAGACCGGCATTGAGATCGCCGTCATACTTCATGCGTGCGAAACATCCTCTCGTTGCTGCAGGATGTAATGTGGTCGGGTCAGAGTCTGTATCTGCAAACCCGCAGACATCTCTAAGAATCTGGGCAGAAACAACAATTTGATGCCCTCGGACTGTGGAGCGTATCACCGACGGCTCGACGGACTTGTCGTGCGTGGCGTTTCTCCAAAACTCCTGTTGAACCGACATTATCGGCTCAACGATCCTTGAGATAGGAATGAAGATCCTTGACCTCTTTAAAAACTTAATCATCTGCGCAAAGTCCTTGCCGTGACTTGATTTTTCATCTAAAAATGCCACAATGTTGTGTTTGATCGACGTTTTGTACGGAGCAATAACCTGTGCAGCTTCAGCCATTGAATCTGTATACATAGACATGTTAAAACAGACAGATATCTAAAAGACTGAATTTGTTAAAAATTTTTTTTTTTTTTTTTTTTTTTTTTTTTTTTTTTTTTTTTTTTTTTTTTTTTTTTTTTTTTAAACTTCTGGACTGGTTCGATCGAATTATAAAGGATTCGATCGAATGAACTAATCATCCGATCGAGTGAGACATATATTCGATCGATTTAGACTGGTTCGATCGAATGGACTCATTCGATTCCTTCAACCAGAACCCAGATTTCAACGAGACCCGAATCGGTTTTTCGACCGATTAACCACAATCAACATGTGCGAAACATTGAAA
The DNA here is from genome assembly GCF_021521415.1 of Bidens hawaiensis. Taxonomy (NCBI): domain Eukaryota; kingdom Viridiplantae; phylum Streptophyta; class Magnoliopsida; order Asterales; family Asteraceae; genus Bidens; species Bidens hawaiensis. The sequence goes on from NW_027496694.1 coordinate 78,842, forward strand.
GATGTTGTTTACATGTTTTCCAATGACCCTCATGACCCGAAAACTAAAAAAAACTCAGTTTTATTGTCGGGACCGTTTCCGACACCAAAAACGGCCCGAAAACCTATCGAAACGCGGACGAAAATCAATAAAACTTACATTTTTGAAATCTACGCGAAAAAGTGAATAAACTGGTCGGATCAAAAAGAGGTTTTAGCACGATCGATTTTGAGAGGGAAATTTCAAATTCTTTTCGGATGAAAATGTCCGATCGAATGACTTCTGCTATTTATACAGATTTTTTGACTCATCCGATCGAATAAACTTGTTCGCTTGACTCATCCGATCGAATGAGACACACTATTCGATCGGATGGATTTCTTCCCTCAAACTGATTTTTCACAATAACTTATCCGATCGATTTGGCACATTCGATTGACTGACTCGATCGAATGGCTACATGTTCGATCGAATGAGGAAAAGTTTTAGAAAAATTTGACTTTTAAACTTCTTATTCCCCGTCATCGATCACGGTGCTTTTGAACCTGCAAGAAAACTTAAACTTTTGACATTTGGTTAGTTAGCATAGAAATTTTCCGATTTTGTGAGCTCAGTTCCTGTAGAACATAAAGATCATAAAACGTTAGTAAACACACAGAAAATATCAGGTCCAACCAACTTCGGTTTTATTGCAACTTCTTCCTTCTCTCATTACACACTTGGTTGCGCAGATAAACGTTTAGCAACCTGCATGAGTTTTTCTTTCATTCCTACACACTGAATAAACATTTAGTAGGAACAGACAGGGATCAGACTACCTGTCACAATGATTTCTCATCGACATTAAAGCAGAATAAAATTAAAGAAAAATTAATTCAGAATAAAAATGTTTTTGAATTTTTGTCTTGTTTCTTTTTATAATATTCAAACTGAAATAAACATCTGTACAAAAAAAAATTTAAAACACATTATTTTTGGTTGAGAAGGATCTATAATAAGAAATCATACAGACGTATATGACTATCTACTGAGACTTTTTGAGATTTTTTTTTTTTTTTTTTTTTTTTTTTTTTTTTTTTTTTTTTTTAATATACGAAGTTGAACAAGACATAATGAATATTCTTTTTGTGAGAAAGATCCGAACAGGAATCATACTAATTAAGTGACTGTCACATAGATCCGTGTTGAGCTGTATTATGACATAAAGAAACAGGTTATGAGCATGAAAATAACTTAAAATGGTTTTCATCGTTTCTGTGATACGAGTTAGGTTCAATTATGTCTCAAAATTTAAGTGAATAACAACTCAGAGATTATGATGCCTCCTATCTATTCTCAAAGCGTATTTGGCTTTCCCCAAGTCACCCCGAATTGACTTTGACCCATAGTGTCTGATTAAGGTTGTAAGTGTCTTCATCTGCTTCCCGTTTTCTTTCTTACTCCATGATTGAGAAGTCTTGACATTGTTAACTCTAGAATGTTTCAATAACTCATAATGTAATTTTTTTTTTTTTTTTTTTTTTTTTTTTTTTTTTTTTTTTTTTTTTTTTTTTTTAACATAGACTTCAGAGTAGTAAACAATTGCAAGTCCCGAATCTGGATCACTGCAGTTTCTTCACACACTATCTTTACGGGAATCAGAACACTTATGGGCTCGTGTATGACTGGGTAATCGCTTTTCTGCCTATCATTCGGAAAGATATATATGAAGACATACAAAACTCTTAAGGAGTTTCCACGTAAAATCGAGTAGATTTAGTTTGTATCACATCTACTTTTACGCACCATAAAAAGCTACCATGACACACAATGACCGTTCTAAAGCCTTTTAAGCCTAATAACTTCACTAGTTAAGCACACAGAATCAGTGTATCTATCATTTTCCAAGGTTGGATCAATTTCTCATTTTCTGAATATATATGAATGTCTTTTAAAACATATAACGTTTAAATTATTTCGCCCCGATCAAGTCAAAGTCTTCAGGTAAACGGCTATCCTGAAGATCCAATGGATCAACTGGACCGACCACATACGAGTATGTGTCCTTCTAACTAAGTATAACCGACTATTTTTCAGCGAAAGAATAAAAACCATCAAAACCCGCCCCGATCACTTTCAGTCATCTGGTTAATGGCTATCCTCATAATCTACTAGTAGAAATAAGGACCAAAACACATCCGAAAATGTGTCCATCAAACTGAGGTAACCGACATAATTTTAAGCGATAGTGATGTATAAAAATTTAATATAAGAAAAATGAAAATAAGCTGTACAGAAATAGCAAATCTTTTTGATGTCTCAGTATGATAGCGTCTGTGTACTATCACCTTTCTTGTAACAAGATCAACTTCTCAAAATTTTGAAAAATTTTTTAATGTTTTTGGGTTTTTGTATTTTATATTGTTTTTGGTTTTTCTTGAACCTTTTCTCCCCCTAGAATTTATAAAAAACAAAATCTTTTTGGATTTTTTTTTAAATTTTTAAGAAAAGAAAAATGAAAACAATTTAAATGATATCTTCAGGAACATCATCTGATATACGTTTAACGCCGTTGATCTCTAGTAAATATAAAAACCGTGGTTTATCAAATGCTTTAGTGAAGAGATCAGCGCGTTGTTCCTGAGTGGGGATTTTTATCACATCGATTAACTTCTTTTCGTAGCAGTCACGAAGGAAGTGATATCGAATTTCGATGTGCTTCGTTTTGCTAAAATGAACCGGATTTTTGGTAATTGAAATTGCAGCAGAATTATCAATATATATGGGAGTAGTAGAGCATTCAATACCGTAGTCACGCATTTGTTGCTGAATCCAAATAACTTGAGAACAGCAACTGGCAGCCGCAATATATTCCGCCTCAGCTGTTGAAGTGGAGACTGACGTCTGCTTTTTGCATTGCCACGTTACTAAACGACTTCCAAAGAACTGACATCCTGCTGTTGTTGATTTGTAATCGAGTTTACAACCACCATAGTCCGAATCACTGTACGCATGTAGATCAAAGTTATCATCATGAGGATACCAAAGACCCCAATCTGGAGTACCCTTCAGATAACGCAAAATTCTTTTGACTGCAATCAGATGGGAGACCTTCGGCTTTGACTGGTAACGTGCACAGAGACACGTAGCAAACATTATGTCTGGCCGAGAAGCAGTCAGGTACATTAGAGATCCGATGATCCCTCTATAGTGAGTTGGATTGATCAATTCACCCTTCTCGTCAGGATTAATCCCGTGATTAACCTCTAAAGGAGTTCTCTGTGAAGAAGAACTCAACATCTCAAACCGTTTCAAGATGTCATTGACGTATTTTGTCTGGTGAATGAAGATACCGGAATCTTTTTGATCAACTTGAAGTCCTAAGAAGAACTTCATCTCACCCATGGAGCTCATTTCAAATTTTTCTTTCATCACTTGTTCGAACTCCTTACAAAGTGTTTTATTCGTGGACCCGAAGATGATGTCGTCCACGTACACTTGTACCATAATTAGATCTCCTTCTTTTTCTTTTGTGAATAGCGTGCAGTCAATGGTTCCCCTTCTAAACCCGTTGTTCAGAAGGTGTTTGGATAGTTCTTTATACCAAGCTCTCGGGGCTTGGTGAAGACCGTACAAAGCCTTGTTGAGCAGATAGGCTTTGTCCTTGTGATATGGGTCTTCAAAACCTGGAGGTTGTGCCACATATACGGTCTCTTCGATGTGACCGTACAAAAAGGCACTCTTGACGTCCATCTGATATACTTTGAATTTCTTGAAAGATGCATACGCCAAGAACATCCGGATTGCCTCCAAACGAGCAACCGGAGCATATACCTCATTGTAGTCTAGGCCTTCGATTTGCCTAAACCCTTGGACCACCAGCCGGGCTTTGTTGCGAACAATCACTCCACGATCGTCACGTTTACATTTTAGTACCCACTTAGTGCCAATTTTCTTCTGACCTTTGGGGAGATCCACCAGCTTCCACACACCAAGTCTTTTAAACTGCACTAATTCCTCTTGCATGGCTGTGACCCAGTTGGGATCTTTCAGCGCATCGGTGGTGCTGTGTGGTTCTTCTTGTGCTAAGAAGCATTCATGGGCATTAAGAGCAACTAATCCTGACTCCATCATTTCTGTGTAGAGACCAAAATTCAGCTGTCGACGAGTTTTGACACCCTGTTGAATGTCCCCTATAATGTTGTCTTGTGGATGATCACGTTCAGTCCTAACAACCGGATTGTCAGGAACGACAACATTTTGTTCCAAGTTAGTTAAGTTCGGCTCAGGAACTGGAGCGGTTTGTTCCATGTTGTTTGTGTTCAGCTCAGGAACTGGAGCGAGTTGTGGTGCTGCCTCTGAAGTAGACGTTAGAGGCGGATCTGTGATAGACACATCTTGATTTGACGAGGACGGTTGTGAAATAACATGTGTCGGTGCCGGTCGTACAAAGTCTGTTGGTGTTTCATCTTCAGATTCGGAATCAGATGACTCAAGAACTTGTTCTGTTGACTCTGTGGAAGAAGACGTTGACGGACCAGGATGAGATGAGCGTTGCTGTGATTCATCAGGAGGTGCATTTTGCGCCTCATACATCATTTGAATAGCAACATCATTCAGATTGAATGACTTGACCCATTTGTCAAAGTCAAACAACCAGTCTTCACCTGTCCCTTTGGCTGGTTCTGTGTAGCGTTGAACATCGACGTGGTACCATTCTTCAACCAATTTTGTTGATCGGTTGTAGACCCTTTTGAGAGGAACGCTATAACCCAGAAAGTAACCCTTAATAATCTTCTCCTCGAACTTGTTATCAACTTGCCTTTTGAGTAACGTGCAGAGAGCCCCAAATGGTTCCAGGTGCTCTAAGTTAGGCCTTCGACGTTGAAGAAGCTCGAAACTAGTCTTGCCGTGGCGCTTGACAATGCCAACCCGATTCAGTGTGAAACAGGCGTTGGCAATTGCCTCATTCCAAAACGTGACTGGCAACACTGAGTCAGCTAACATGGTTCTTGCTGTCTCGATTAACGTACGGTTTTTCCTTTCAGCAACCCCGTTCATTTGTGGAACATACGGAGCACTGAATTCTTGAACGATGCCTTTTTCTTTGCAGTAAGTATCAACGTTTGCGTTCTTAAACTCTGTACCGTTATCTGACCGAATTCTTCGAACCTTCAGCTTGTATTGCGACTCAAGAGTCGTGACTAGCAGACTAATACACCCAAAAGTTTCAGACTTCGCTTTTAGGAAAAACACCCATGAGAATCTTGAATATTCATCAGTGACCACTAGACAGTATGAGTGCCCAGCAATACTTTTGACGCTGATTGGGCCAAAAAGATCCATATGTAGAAGTTCCAACGGCATATCAATGGAGTGGAAACTCTTAGACTTGTGGGACCTTTTTCGTTGTTTTCCGGCTTTACACTGAACGCATGAATCAGGGAGATGAAAACTTCTTAGATTGACTCCCTCAACCATTCTATTGTGCACCAGCTTGTTCATGTTCCTGACGTTTATGTGTCCCATCCGTTTATGCCAAATGACAGTATCACGTTCGGATGCCTTGGACACAAAACATGTTGCAGTTGGAGATGATGACCCTGCCTTAGCCATATCCAGAATGTAGAGATCACTCTGGCGTGCGGCTGACATTAGAACTTTGTCTTCAGGAAAGTTGACGTCCTTAGACAAGATGTGGCAGTCTCGTTCATCAAACATTACTTTGAAACCTTTGTCGCAGATTTGACTTATGGACAACAGGTTGTTCTCCAACTCTTTGATGAAATTAACTTTCTCAAACGAAACTCGCCCATTAGACACAATTCCTTGGGCCGTGATAAAACCTCCTTGATTTCCTGCAAAGGAAACTGCACCTCCTTTTATTTGTCTGACATTTGAAAGAAGATTCATGTTTCCAGTCATGTGCCTGGAAGCTCCTGAGTCTATGATCCACATGTTGAATCTTGGATCATATAGAGCAACCTGCACACAAAGACAAAAGGTTTAAATATCATTGGAAACCCAAGCCCTTAAGGTCTTGGGTTTTCCATCTTCATCACGAATGAACAATTCAATCCATTTACCCTCATTAACACTGTTTTCAGATTTGACGTTGTTATCAACAGTGTTAGTTTTCTTTGGTTTCCAAAAGTCAGTCTTCTTCTCAGCATGTTTGAGATAGCTGGTTGAAGACTGAGTTTCACTTGTCGAAGTGGAAACACTTGGATCTGAGGGGTTTGGGAATTGGTGTGGTGAGGTTGGCTGAGGTTTCCGAGGAGAAACCGACCTCGGTGTGTGAAACCGTTCTTGACCTTGAATGTCAATGGTCGGTCTCCTCCTAGGAGGTGACTTGACATACCTCGGATCCGGAGTCGATATGTACTGCTTAGGATCCGTGTACTTATAGCAAAATCTTGCTATATGCCCTACCTCTCCACACGAAAAACAGTAGTTTCTCCCCCTTTGACTTGGTGGAGAGAAATAACTCTGGTTTTGTCTGTTATCATAGTACCCCCTGGATTTGACATTTTGGGGTGGAGTTTGTCTAGGAGGGTGTTTTGGGAAATTATGTTTTTCATTAACGTTACCCTCCTTTACAAACTGGGTACTATGTTCCACATAGACTTTCTCAGATTTAGGATTAAACTTTTTCTTCTGAGAACTTCTTGTTGTTGTTGCCTTTGACTTAGATGGTGGTGGGCCCGATTTAGTTGTAGAACCTAAGTCTGTGGCATCAACATTTTGTTTGGACTCAGGAGCCGGGTCAATGACTTCTTTACCCTTAGACTTAGAAATTTGGTTTGTGTCCTCGGGTATATAATCATTTGATTCATCATCCGGCACAGCTCCTGGTGTGCTTGCAAATTGATTCAGGATCGGGGGTGGGACATTGTTGTATCCCACTCCTTTTTCCTTTTTGCCTCGGAACTCGGGAATAATGTGTTCTAATAAATAAGATGAATTTGAATAACTTTTTAATTTGAAATTTAATGATTCAAAATCAGCTTTCAAGTTTTCCAATTCTTTTTTCAAAACATTATTCTTATTTATGTGAAAATTGATAGAATCTTGTTGATTAAGAACACATATTTCAAGTTCCTTGTTCTGACGCTTAAGGCCATCAATCTTTTCTTTAAAAACAGACTCTTTCTGCTTCCAAGCCTTATTCTGTGCAAGCGCGTCAGTCAGTTCCATTAAAGATCTTGAGGCTGCTTGTTTGTAAGCCTCGAGATCTTCAATTCTCTCTTTTAGAGATTGAATTTCTTGTTCATACAACTCACATTTTAAGCATTTAACATTTACAGATTTAGGAGTTGAAGGGTTAGAACTTACCTTGGCATTTGATGAAGTGTCTGCCATGAACGCGGAGCATAGTTTCCCCGCTCTACCCAAAAACGATGGAGAAGTTACTTTAATTTCTGCTTCTTTGACTTCTTCATCCTTAGCAGTCTCCTTGTGAATTGTTGAACTTTGAGATGTTTGAGGAGTGTTTGACTCGTTCTCATGATCCTCTTTCATCTCCGTAACTACCACTTCAGCCTCTGCATCTACTACTTGAACTTCAGTAGCTGGTTCCTCGACTATATATGCTTCGTTTTTCGAGGAAACCACAGACCCAGAATCTGAGTCTCCATCTAGATCAGCCATATTTATGTTGAAGTTCCAAGTTTCACCCTCATCTCCTTGAACTGCAAGAGCAGTTTCATTGTTGATGTTGTTTGTTGCTGTTGGGTTTTGAGGGACCAGTTGTCTCTCAAGATTGACATTTGCAGCAGCAGCAGTAGGAGTGGATGTTGAAGAAGTGGTTCGGAAAGGGTATTGATGACCTTCCCGTCTGGGCTTCGAACACTCCTTGGCGAAGTGACCAAGTTCACCACAGTTGTAACATTTGACTTTGTTTTTGTCAAAGCCGAACTTGGATTTGTTGTTGATAGTGAGGGCCTGACCGGTTTTCTTTGTCCATTTCTTGGCCCTTCGGAACGCACTGCCAAGTGCCCACATAATATCTATGCGTTCCATGTCGTCTTCATCCAATTGTTCGTAGTCATCGCTGTCCAGATGACTATTTCCCAACTTTCCAGCTACCATCAAACTGTATGACTCTATAATCGTACCCAGAGTTGCCATGTGTTCTTTGGCAACCTCAACAGTTACAGCTCCCAAGCCCTCTGTATTTAACGTTGCTTTTTCCATGGGCTTGGTTCCGGAGTTTGTACTTGCATTACCGGGAGTTGACGGTGGTGGAACAGACGATCTTGTTTCAGTCCCCTTTGAATTCGACACTGAGGAGACGAAAGCAGTCTTGATCGGTGCATGATCATTTACATCTGACAACGGAGATTTTGACATGTATAACGATTTGTCAGGTGTTGATCTTGGCTTTCTTGAGGAGGCTCTCAGTTCAGCATCCTCTTGTCTGATCTCTTTAATGAAATCAGAGAGAAGAATTGTTTCGAGTTGGTGACTTCTTCTCATCACCGTTAGAAAGGTGCTCCAACTGGGTGGGAGACCTTGTGCTAGACATCTCACTTTCTCAGTGCCAGTAGTTCTAACGTTGTAGGCCTTGAGCTCAGACATGAGATGATAAAATCTCGACAGCAGTGACTCGATATCTTCTCCTGATTCCGGACCAAACAAATCGAATTCACGCTTTAGTTCCCTAGCGTGAATATCTCTCAGTGAATCCGACCCTTCACATCTTTCAACCAAGGCGTTCCATAGTGTTGACGCTGTAGTGAATTGGTTGAACTGGTGAAACAAATCGCTGGAAAGGGCTTGTGATAGTAGTGAGAAAGCCTTCTTTTCAGCTTCAAATGCTGTCTTCTGTTCATCAGACAGCCTGAAATAGCTTAAAGCTTCACCATCGTCGTTGGTCGGATGAACCCAAGCTGTTTGAACAGCTTCCCATAATCCAGGATTCACACCGGTTATGTGAATCTGGAATCTAGTCTTCCAAGTGTTGAACTCGTTTAACGCCATTAGCTTAGGAGGCTTGTTATAGCTTCCCGATTCCGAGTCACTTTCGAGGATTGACTGGATCCTCTTGGTTGTGCTTGTACTTGAAGACATGTTTGCTTAACTCCGAGAAGACTGAAAAACACTTAAAATTTGCTAAGTGTTGAAAAAACAGTCTGCTGATCGAATGTGTTGTATTCGATCGGATGAGTGGTCTATTCGATCGGGTGTGAGCTGACTCGATCGAATGTCTGTTTGGGTTAAGGTTCTGGTGTTATGAGGCTGATTCGATCGAATGGGAACTTTTTCGATCGAATAGGGTGTTAGGTTCGGTCGGATAAGTATCTGGTTCGAACGAAACGGGTTGTGTATCTTGTTCGATCGATTGGGAACTAGTTCGATCGAATGGGGTCTTGGTTCGGTTCTGATGTTGACTTAGTCGATCGGATGGGTTATGACAATCGAATTTGACACTGATCGAATGGGTTGATCAAATGGGTGACTAAGTCGATCGGTTGGGTACTGGTTCGATCGAATGATTGGGACTTATTCGATCGAACGAAGGGAGCGTATGTTGAGGCGGGAAAAGCTGGTTCGGTCAACGTTTAAACTTGTTCGATCGAATAGGAGGGCTATTCGATCGAATGGGTTCCAAAAATAGACTGATTCGATCGGGAAATCTGGATTTTCCAAAATTAGAAGATTTTGACGAAAATTCGGATTTTGAAACAAAAACAAGAAATCTTGACGATCGAGGACCACTTTATGACTATTTTTAAACTTATAACATAAACACAACTTAATTCCAACCCAAAAACGGATCAAAACAACCAAAAACTCGAAGAACACGAAGAACGCGAAGAACGTTCTTGACGAAAACCCGAATTTTAACACGAAATCCTTTGATCAAAAACCAAAATATGACAATATTAACTGTTTTTGACACAAAACCGATGAACACAAGACCAAAAACCAAGATTTTACCGGAAATTTTACGTAAAAATAACGAATTTGACTCTAAAAACGCAATTTTTACCACGAATCTACCGAGAATCAAGAACCAAAGGCTCTGATACCAATTGTTGGATCAGCCCGGGACCGAGACGATCCGAGCGCGTTCGAGACGGAAGGTTTGAAGACCAAAGACGGACAGAAACAAACACGAAACAAACGATTTCATTGATAAAAACGAAAGATTACATGCTTGTTTAAACACTGAAATCACGGTCTATGGCAGGGGGAGGTCGAGCATGGCCTCCCCCCTCATCCGGACAGCACCTGGGCCCCGGGCACGAAAAACCTCAAAACTCTTACCTGTTCACGCCTGAAAGCTGGTATTTATACCCGCTGCCATTCGGTCAGGACTCATTCGATCGAATGAGTCCTATTCGATCGAATGGCAGACTCATTCGATCGAATCAGAAACTCATTCGATCGAATGAGTATCCATTTGAAAATGCTCTTTCAAATGGATCACTTTCAGCGTGAACCACTACCTAGGTGTACAGCATACAACATAAACATTCTAAACTATTCGCCAAGCGACGGCCACACAATGTGCACCAACATGACTCACCTGGGAGTGGTCAAGTGTATTCTTCAATATCTGAGGGGCAATCTAGACACCGGGTTATAGTACCCCAAGGACGATACCTTTGATCTTACCACTTATTCTGACTCAGACTATGTTGGATGCAAGATTAACTTAAAATCGACTACAGCAGGATGTCAATTCTTAAGAAGCCGGCTTGTTTCCTGGCAGTGTAAGAAGCAGACAACGGTCTCCACTACAACCGCCGAAGCTGAGCAAGTTGTAGCCTCGAGCTGTTGTTCCCAGTTTGTGGATACAACAACATCTTCGCGACTACGGTTTGAAGTTTCTTACTACTCCCATATTAATTGATAATTCTGCTGCCATTAGCATCACCAAAAATCCCGTACAACACTCTAAAACAAAACATATCGAAATTCGATATCATTTCATACGGGATTGCTTTGAAAAGAAATTAATTGATCTTGAAAAAGTACATACTGATTTTCAAAAAGCTGATTTATTCACCAAAGCATTTGACAAAACGCGTTTTCAATTTTTGATTGGTTTAAATGGTTTAAAGACCCTTGCTGATATCCAAAAATACTATGTTTCTTGTGTATATAAAATCCGAAAATCCAAAAAGATTGTGAAGCTTCTATTTATAAAAAAATTTGAAAAATTCAAAAAGGATTGTGAATTTCTCGTTTGTACAGAAAAATCATAAAAAAACAAAAAGATTGTGTTTTATGTACGTAAAGAAAAAATCTAAAAAGATTTTTGCATAAGTTCGCTGAAAAGTATGTCAATTATTCATATTTGAATGACATATACTTTTATATGTTTGGTCCTGAGATTTACTCGTAAATGTTCGGGATAGCCAGTTACCAGATTATGGAAAGTAATTGAGGCGTTCGTTATGCGGTTTTATTTTATTTTTAGCTGAAAATTATGCCGGTTATTTAAGTTTGTGGAGCATGCTTGCATGTATTGGTCCTCACAATGCTTGCCTGGGAAGATAGCCATTAATTTATAGACTGAAAGTAACTGGGGCGATTAAATTCTTTTTGTTTTATGCTCCTCAAAATTTTGGGTTTTGGAAGTAAAAAGAGAAAATGATAGTATATTGATTGTTTGACCCCAAATCCAGCAAGAAATAAGCTTAAAAGACTGAGCACTTAATCATTGGTGCATTGATAGGTCTTAAACAAGATGTTAGAGTAAAATAAGTGTTATAAACATAAATAAAAGCCAAATTGAAATAGGTGTTAGTCTCTAGCAAAAATCTCGGTGAGGATGGCAGAAATGTAATAACCTGATATACTCAAGCCTTATAGTTGTTTGATCACCCAAAAACATAATAAAGCAAATAACAAGCGTTAGTATTCTGGACACTGCGAGTCTTTATGCGGCTTAATCATATGGATATTCATAAGCATGAATACTTCACTCGCTTTTAGAGCAAACCCAAAGTCATTAAACTTGAATACTGCTGCACTCCGTACAATCTAAATCACTGACTAGATCAAAATCCGATGTTAGTCATACATCTGTTCCTCCCTTGCGCGCGTCTCATTACCAAAAAGAAATGGACGCCAGGGGATACAATGTATGTAAGCCGACAGATGGACTCGTGCATACTCACTACAGTAAAGGAAGCCTGATGCATTGCTCGAAAATTCTTTAAATTAAAATTTTGATCAACACTATAATGGTTTAAGTCAAGTTGGGGTGATTTGGCAAAAATCAAATTAAGCTTGAACCGAGATTAGAGGCTGATAGTTTCTGATATTCTGTGCACTAATTGAACAATTAATCATATCACAGAAATGCTCGAAAGTTTGTTATAAGATTTAAGTTGACAACAATATCAATAACCGACGTAACGCCAGTCATAATATCGCTGAAATATAAAACTGAGATGGAAGGGCAATTCAGTCAATATGATTTTCTGCTCAAACTCATCAAAAATCCAAAAAAAAAAATTTATGTACTGTTTCTAAAAAAACATACAAAAACATTTTCTATTCTATGTTTTCATTTTCGGATTTTTTTATGTAAATATTTACGTAAAAAATTCAAAATACCAAAAAGATTTTTCTTTGTTTTTACATATTATTTAATTCGTTTTAAGTTATGTGTTTCAAAATGTAAAACACGTTAAGGTATTTGGTCATCAGGATACGAGATCTCATTGATTAAGTTAAGATAATCCAATTAAATATTATTTATTTGTAATTATTTATATTTAATTAATTCTTTTATTTATTTATTTATTTAATTTAAAATTACATAATTTGATTATTTTAAATTTATAACGAATTAATATTGATTCTTTAACTTTGATTCGTTAAAGTAACGAATTAAAGTCAATTATAACGAATTGAGTTCTAATTCGTTAAGATTAATTCGCTTCCGCCACTCTGTAACGAATGGCTTATAATTCATTAAGATTTTAACGAATCACTTTGTAATTCGTTATGCCACGTGTTAAGTTAAGATAATGAATCACCTGATTCGTTATTTCAAAATTCAAACGAATCAGGTGATTCGTTACATTGAAATTCGTACCATGTCAGTCTATATAGGGACGCGTGAAAACGATTCGTATCACTATTCACTGTCTTCTTCTCATATAGTACTGTTACTCTGCTCAAAATTTCCAGAATTTTTGACCTTCGATTTTCGGTGTTTTGTTTATATATTCGTGTTACTAAGGTATAGATGATCATAACGTGCTACATTTTGTCAAATTTGATGCATGTTTGATAGGCTAATTGCTTGATTATGTTATCTGGTTTTAGAGGTTTTCTTAAACCTTAATTTAACCGATTTGTACCATGTTTTGGTACTACAGCTCAATACCATTCCACTCGCAATGGGTTTCCGAGATCCTTGTGATCCTTTGTTTGGTTATCCATCGTTGTTTATGTTAGAATTACTTTCAGTTTTTGCAATTTTGACTTTTGTGTTCTTGGTAATTTTGACCTTGACCAATTGAGTCAAACATTGAGCTTATTTGTGTCCAATTCGTTATGCAATTCACATTAATCAGGATAACGACACAATATTTATAACGAACCAGGATTTGCATTCGTTATTTATAACGAATTAGAATTTAATTCGTTAACTTTTCATAGTATTTCGTTACTCCTAATTCGTTAAACATTTACTTGATAGCGAAGTAGCTGATTTGTTATAACGAATTGCCATTCGTTATAACGAATCAGATTGTTAAATGAATGACATAATTATTATATTAAAAGTATTTATAAATTGGTTAATTGTAATCTTTTAGATTATATATATATTCATTACCTAAGTATTATGTTTATTATTACTGATTTTATAATATGTATATACAATATTATGGCCGATAACATGGAACAAGATCCCCCAGTTGCTGATCAACAACAACAGCAACAACAACAAGAGTTACCGATGCTTCCGGACGACAAAAAGCATAATATCTGTGCTTTTGTCGGTACGAATTTTTCCGATGAAGATGCATTTGGGGATCTACTAACGTTTATTAGACGTTCGGTTATACACTTTGTTGTGACTGCTCGGGCGAAAGTTTATCTAAGCATTATACGTCAATTCTGGAATACGGCCAAGTGTGTTGAAGTTGAAAACCATATTGAAGCTACAATCAACCAAACGCCTATCACTATTGATACTGATGTGATCCGACGAGTGCTTCGGTTTGGAGATACTATTGATCATCCGTGTGAGTTTGATAAAAGGTTGATCAAGGGTTTTTTTTGTAGAATATTCTATGGTGGTGACATTGAAGCATCCATGTATAACAATAATGGATTATGCCCAACGTACAAGTATTTATTACATGTACTAATCCATTGCTTAGGAGGCTGTAAGGTTGGTTTTGATGAATGTCGGATTATGCTACAATCGGCATTTGTTGCTTTGATCTTGAACAAGCCTTTCAACTTCTCGGAGATGATCTTTTATCATCGTAAGGAAAAATGCCTTCAGATGGTTCAACGGAAGAAGTTTTTAATGTATCCTCGGTTCCTCCAGTTAATTATTGAAGATTTGATTCCCAATCTAGTTATTGATCAAGCTGTTGTGAATGATGTGATGCCGCTTGAGCATATGTCGGTTGATACTGTAAGAAGGATGAAGATTTATAGGAAAGATCCTCCACAGACCAAACGTTTGATTGGTCATCTGGTGAATCCAGATTATGTATGTCCTGACAATGATCGCTGGATCCATGATGATTCGGATTCTGAGCATGAGGAAGGACCAGGTGGGAATGAGGGTGATGATAATGATGATGATGGTGGGAATGGGGATAATGGTGGTAATGGTGCTGCTATTGCGGAACAACAAGTTGCGGTTGAGGTGGCTTTAGATGCTACTATTGTTGCTCAACGCAAGAGAAAACGGAAAGAGTTAGCTGTTGAAGGATCCTTTAAACGTCGAGTGACCACTGGAGCTGGTGTATCGTTTGGAGTTCCACCTCCAAGGATGTCTATTACTCAACGACCGGCGGTGCCGTTTACTACTAGCACCCCGGAACTTACATTGACGACCACCCTGACGTCAGATCCTAGGCTTGGCATGATTCCACATTCAGTATTTTCTACTTTGCCAAGGCCTTCAACTGATACCTCGGTGGTCTCTCCTACACCGATGATGTTGCCTCCACCACTGTTGGACATCTTATTTATGTGACTTAATCGTTCACAAGGTCCAGTTCAACCTATCCCTCCACCGTTTCATGCAATGTCTCATGATCAGTAGACAAACATGCTTTTGAGCTTACTTCATCTCTATGAAAATCAAATGTCTGATGATCGTTTGAATCAAGAACAACTCATGAGCATCTGTAAAAGTTGTTAAGTTATGTCTCTTACTATCAAAAGGAGACAAGATCCCTTCGTGAGATTGTTACGTCTCAAGGGGTGAAGCTGAAAGAGCAAGAAGACCTTATCTTGCAACTGACTTGCAAGGACGACGCACTAAAGAAACTCAAAAATGACGATAAAGATCCAGATGCGTCAGGTGCTGGAGGAAGTGAGCCAAAACAAGCTCACGGATCGTCCTCTGATGCGGGTACAAGTGCTGCTGATGATTCAGGAAAGCAGGTTATTGTGTATCGTGACTATAAAGCCGACAAACCCATTGAGATGATTGAAGCTAATTCCATCATCTTTGTCGATGGATCGGGGTGGTTAGAAGTGTTGTGAATAAGGATGAGATTGAGGAGGGACAATTTGTAGAAAGGTCACTAACACGAGAGCAGATTTCGTTACTGCTTGGCTTGAATGATGATGATTTGACAGTGTTAGATGCTGAGCTTGATGTGGAAGTTGAAAACGATGAAGAGATCTTCAATGATCCAACTGTTCAGATGAATACGGCCTTTATTTATGAAGACGAGGAGATAGATATGTAGGATATGACAGCTGAGGAATACCCTGATCTGTTTCAACACACCAATGTTGATCAGGGTGCTCCGGTATTTACTAAGGAAACGGTCAAAGCATCTGAGGACCATTTGGATAAAGTATCAAAGGGTAAACGTGTGATTGATACAAGATTTGACTCTATCAATGATCCGTCTGTTGATGACATTCAAAGATGGTTTGGTTATCGAAGCAAGAAGTCTCGTAAAATTATTGAGGCCTATCGGTATGTGGAACAAAAGCAGAAGGATGAATTTGTTGCTCGAGCCCAAGCAAATCAGATGACATCTTTCAAGACTGTGTCTAAACTTCAAGGTGATATTATTTCATGGCTCTTTGATCCTGATTTGAAAGTTTGTATTGTTAAATTGGAGAGAGGCATTCAATATTATGAAATGATTACCGATGTTCTCTCCTTATCGCGTTTGGATGTTCGTACCCTCGCGTGTCAGCCGTTTGTAAACCGTGGGGGTGATCGAATCGCAGATTGGTTTCATCAACATCTGTTGTTCGAAGTCAACCATCGCTTTAAATTTTTCAAACCACAGGTCCCAACCCGAAAGTGTATCGATGAGATTGATCCAAGGACAGGTTGGAGAAAGCTGTTTCTTAAAGTAAAGCCGCCAAAGACTATGAAGCGTGTGCCGGTGAAGATGTTGAATCAACATATGTATTTGTCATTCAACCGCTGGTACTATGACAACCGAACTAGCGAGGCCGTTATTGTCTTGGGTAAAGGGTTAAAGACCAAGCTGATAAAGATCATCGATCCAATGTGGCTCATGAACTTGACAAAGACTGACAACGACGTGCTTTTCAAGAATAAGATTTTATTTGAGCGTCGTGAAGACTATGACCGAGCAATGTAGTTTCAGCGTGTTGTTCGTGTGTGTCATGAGCATGGTATTCACAGTTGCAGAGATTGGCAAAGCAAGCGCTTCAAGTAATTTAAAGACAAAGAGCTCAAGACGAGGGGGTGTCTGTTAGTACACGGTTTTGCGTCTCGAGTCTTTGTAATTATCATTTATGTATTTATCGTTTAATTAATGTAATAATTATTAAGATATTAAGTTAGGTCGTTAAAGTAGTCATCTAGTTCGTTTAGGATGTTTAACGAACTAGACTTAAGTTATGTTCCCTCCTGATTCGTTAAGGATGTTTAACGAATCAGGGGGTGATTCGTAATGTGTGTTTATTTAATGTATTGTAATGAAGTGGGTGACGAGTTCGTTACGGAATGTGTAACGAACTAGACCCATCTTCTATATATAGTGGGTTCGTCCGAGAGAGTGTATCAGTATGAGGCAGCAAATGACAAGGCCCAACTATGAAGTCAAAAAAATGGAAGGATTTCTAAGATAGTCTTTGAGCCAAAAGACCAATCATTTATCTTAAGAAACTCTGATGGACTAGCCTTGGGCATTATTGTGCATGATACTGACTTAGATTTTCTTCATGTGGAGGATCTAGAGGAGATAATCAGATGGAATCTGCCTTCTCAACATCCACACCATAGGGTGATCTCTTAATTTAAAGAAAAATTTGATGTGAAATTTTACAGAAGAAAAGAGGCTGGAAGCTCAAGGAGATGAAGACCTTTATTTTCTATTTAAATTTGATTTGTAATGTCCATAAGACAGAATTCTCTTTTGTAAATTTTTCTTTAAGTAATTTAATTTTGCTTTTAGAAATTTGATGTGTATTTTGAAAAGTGTATGTAACCAACAGGTGTTTTGGTGAAGTTGAGTTTGTTCCAATCTAGAAGGAGATTGTTGGGATAAGATTATGACAAAGGAAGATTGGAATCTTCTCAACCGTCTCAGAAAATGGCTTAAGTATGGAAACCGAGCAAACTTAGGCCTTCGAGCAAGCCCAAACTTATTCAAAGCAAGGTATTTTGCTTTCCGAGCAAATTTATCTTTTAGAAGTCTTCTAAGTGTTAGTTCGAGCAAACTACGTACACTTCATCAAGCAAGGTTGTTCTTCAAGTCGAGCAAGGTTTGTTTCAGGGAAAACTCTTAACTTAACCAAGCTGAAACCAAGTATATTGGTGGATTGAGCAAGGTTTAGTAAATAGTGGTCCCAACATACTTGAAGGAAGTTCACTGAATAGAAATTTTAACACTCACGATTTTTCTTTATACAAATATCACATAAATAACATTATTGATGCAAAACCAAAGTACATCATTTTAATTAGTTATGTCACATTTACTTTTACATAAAGTTATTTTTTTTTTCAAAGATGAAAAATATCTTCCTACATTATTCAAATTTTGGTCAAACCTCCTCTGCCAAAGCACTCTTCTAATCAATTTTATCATTAAATATTTTTATGAGTAGCTTTATCATTTTAGTATAAATAAGAACCTACTCTCACCACTTTCATTCTTTACACCACTCTTTGAAAAGTTCAAGAGAATTATTATTTATTTTTCCATTGCAAAGGTGAGATTTTAATTATTCAAGTCTTCTTCATCTAATTTCTATTTATTTTAATTTTTGTTCATACTAGTTAATCAAATGGTAACATTACCATAACAAAATCATGTCTAGGAATCCACAAAATCCATACACCATGGTGCATAGGGTGGATGAGACAAAGAACACAAGGTGATGATCGAATACACGAAGGTCACACTTGAAATGTTCATACATCTTTATTTTGCTATTTTGAATCGTTATTTTTTATTCAAAGTACCTAAGGATTTTTGTTGATATATGCTCATAAATATTATATAATCATATTAAAAAAAGTCCATAATTTTGTTTCATCAAATGTTAAAGCATTGCTTCTAGCAATATTTCAGTTTTGACATTAGATATAGCTGTCAAAGAAATAGGCATATCTTGTTCATAAGAAACTGAAAAAGTGCAATACCAGATTCTATGATACACTTCATTGAAATACGATTCTAAAAAATTATTTTTACGCATTTTAATTTGTTGGTATAAGATTATGACAAAGGAACATTGGAATCTTCTCAACCTTCTCAGAAAATGGCTAAGTATGGAAACTGAGCAAACTTAAGCCTTCGAGCAAGCGTAAACTCATTCAAGCAAGGTATTTTGCTTTCCGAGCAAAGTTATCTTTTATAAGTCTTCTAATTGATAGTTCGAGCAAACTACACTTCATCAAGCAAGGTTGTTCTTCAAGTTGAGCAAGGTTTGTTTCAGAGCAAACTCTTGACTTAACCATGCTAAAACCAAGTATATTGGTGGATCGAGTAAGGTTCAATAAACAGTGGTCCCAGCATACTTGAAGGAAGTTTATTGAAGAAATTACTAAGAACTTTCAACGAGCAAGGTTCAACCTTGAGCAACCTATAGTGTCATCAGCACACTTAACTTGTTCAGATAAGTTAAGTAATAAAAGGTTTAAGGGATTCAAGAAGAACAAGTTTGCTCGTAGGAGTTTTATCGAGCAAAGTTGGATATAATCAAAAGATTAAAGTCTACTTGAAGAATATTTTCTTAGGAAAATATTCTAAGTAAAGCTACTCGGAGAACTGTTCCACGCATACTTAATGGTTACCAGGCCTGCTCGACAAAGACAAAAGCTTCCAAGCTTAATCGAAGACATGTTTACACTTAGTAATTTTTGTAATATGTTTGAATATGTTAAGAATCAATCATTAGGGTTTCTAGAAAGGATGTCAGGTGTGCTTATTTAAAGAAACTTTAGGGCACGCCTATGATTACCGACACAGAGTGAATATTGTGATTTGACGGCTGTCTCATTCCTGAAAAGAATATCTTTGTACGGAAAAGCTGCCACGAATACAAACATTCCACATTGAAACCCTAATTGATTTTTATTGCATCCTTCATAATATTAATGAAAATCTTTTGAGTTACTTTATGTGTTTGTTACTTTTCTGTTCGTGTCAGAAAAACTTGAATATTATTGATTCCTCCATTAATATTCGTCGATTCTTCACAAAAGCTGAATATCGTGACCATCATGTCAATATGTTTGTGTTGTTAATAACGCTTATGCTAGAGTCTTGTTTGATTCAGGTGCCAACTTAAGTTTATAGATTATAAGTTTTGTAGTCTATTAAACGAACCTTTAATCAAACTTAATAAAACTCTAAGCGTCGAGACCGCTAATGGCGAAACCATCAAAATCACCGAAGCCTTAGAAAATGGAACAATCTTATTAGCCGGTTATATTTTGCCTATTCATTTATTACCCATGACTCTTGCTGGTTTTGATGTCGTATTGGGTATGGATTGGTTATCCGACAACTATGCTCGTATCCTTTGCAATAGCAAGACCGTTGAACTACAAGCCCCGGATAGACGTACCATACGAATTGAAGGGGATAAAGACGCAGGCCAAGTTAGCCTAATCTCTATAATAAGGGCTAACAAATGTTTAAATCAAGGATGCTTAGCATTCATGGCCTACGTTACTGAAGAATCAAAACCCAAAGAAATCCAAAGCGTTCCTGTTGTTTCTGATTATGCCGATGTATTTCCTGATGAACTTCCCAGCATTCCCCCCGATCTTGAAGTAGAGTTTAGAATTTATCTTATTCCTGGTACTGCTCCGATCGCAAAAGCGCCATATCGCCTCGCGCCAACCGAAATGAAGGAACTAAAGAAACAACTTGACGAGCTCCTCGAGAAAGGTTTTATCCGACTAAGTTCATCACCATGGGGAGCGCCAATACTGTTCTTTAATAAGAAGGATGGATCCATGCTGATGTCCTTGACTATCGAGCCCTCAACAAGGTGAAAATCAAGAATCGTTATCCACTTCCGCGTATTGACGATCTATTCGACCAACTTCAAGGTGCTAGCTTCTTTTCTAAAATCGATCTTCCCTCCAGCTATCACCAACTTAAATTTCAATCCGAAGACATTCCGAAAACCGCTTTCCGCACAAGATATGGACATTATGAGTTCACGGTTATGCCGTTTGGACTTACTAATGCTCCAGCTGCATTTATGTACATGATGAACCGAATTTGTAAGCCTTACTTAGATAAATTTGTGATGGTTTTCATCGACGACATACTCATATACTCTAAGTCCAAGGCCGATCACGAACTCCATTTACCAACCTTACTTAAGATTCTTAGAACCGAGAAGTTGTACGCCAAGTTCTCGAAATGCGAGTTCTGGTTACACGAAGTACAATTTCTTGGTCATATTATAAATGTTAACGAAATTCAAGTGGACCCCACTAAGATAGAAGCCATCTCGAAGTGGGAGATACCAAAGTCGCCAACCGAGATTCGAAGTTTCTTGAGATTGGCTGGCTATTATCGAAGGTTTATTGAAAACTTTTCTCGAATCGCTGTTCCCTTAACCTCTCTAACTCGAAAGAACATTAAGTATGAATGGGGAGCAAAGCAACAAGAGGCGTTTGATATACTTAAGCAAAAGCTTACCCAAGCTCCTATACTGGCTTTGCCAGAAGGTACCGAAGACTTCGTTGTGTTTAGCGATGCATCTCATTCCGGTTTGGGATGTGTGCTTATGCAACAAAAGAAAGTTATCGCCTACGCCTCTCGTCAACTCAAGGTAAACGATAAGAACTATAAAACTCACGATCTAGAATTAGGCGCCATAATCTTTGCACTAAAAATATGGAGGCACTATCTCTATGGAGTAAGATTCATCGTGTACACCGATCATAAGAGCTTGAAACACATCTTTGAGCAAAAAGAGCTTAATATACGCCAACGACGCTGGATGGAAACTCTTAACGACTAAGACTGCGAGATTGTTTATCACGAGGTAAAGCCAACGTTGTGGTCGACGCCTTAAGTCGTAAAGAGCACGAAAAGCCAAAAAGAGTCCGAGCGTTAAGGCTAGAACTTCAAATTGATCTTAATGATCAAATCAAATCCGCTCAAACTCAAGCGATAAATGAAAACAAGATCTCCGATGAAAAACGTAACGGCACCATTGACTCGTTAGTCAAGGGTGACGATGGTATCCTTAGAATGGAAAACCAGATTTGGGTACCAATCGTTGGAGATTTATGTGAAAAGATAATGAATGAAGCCCATAAGTCCAAATATACAATGCACCCCGGTAGAGACAAAATGTATCAAAATCCTAAGTCAAACTACTGGTGGAACAGAATGAAGAAGGACATCGCTTCGCATGTTGCGAAATGTCTAACTTGTTTAAAAGTTAAGGCTGAACACCAAAAGGCTTTGGGATTGCTTCAGTAACCCGAACTTCCTGTATGGAAGTGGGAGTTAATCACAAAGGATTTTATTACCAAACTCCCGAAAATGACTCGACAACATAATGCTATATGGGTAATCGTGGACCGTATAACAAAGTCCGCACATTTCATACCTATTAATGAGTCGTACTCAATTGATAGATTAGCGCGTATCTATGTGAACAACATCGTTGCTTTGATGGAGTACCGCTATCAATAATTTCTGATCGAGACAGTCGTTTCACGTCTCACTTTTGGAAAAGCTTCCAACAAGCACTCGGTACAAAGCTAAACCTTAGCACTGCCTATCATCCACAAACCGATGGGCAAAGCGAAATGACGATCCAATCGTTCGAAGATATGCTCTGCGCTTGTCTGATAGACTTAAGTGGAAGTTGGGATAACCACTTACCCCTAATGGAATTTTCGTATAACAATAGTTATCATTCGAGCACTTAAGCCGCATCATTCGAGGCGTTATATGGTCGAGAGTGTAGGACGCCCGTGTGCTGGTCTGAAACTGGAGACAATCAATTATCTGGACCCGAAATAGTCCAAGAAACTACCGACAAGGTTCTTCAAATTCGTGAACGACTTAAGACGGCACGTGATCGCCAAAAGAGCTACGCCGATGTCCGTCGTAAGCCGTTAGAATTTAATGTCGGTGATAAAGTTCTCTTGAAATCTCGCCGTGGAAAGGCGTAGTTCGATTCGACAAAAAAAAAGGCAAACTAAGTCCTCGATTCGTTGGACCCTTCGAGGTACTCGAACGAATTGGTACCGTCGCATACCGTTTGCGACTACCCGAAGAAATGCAAGGGATACACGACGTATTCCATGTTTCGAATCTAAAAAAGTGTTTAGCCGATGAATCTTTTTCAATGCCCCTAAAAGACGTAAAAATCAATGAAAATTTAAAATTCATAGAACGTCCAATTCAAATCGAAGATTCAAAACTAAAGAAACATGAAAGACGAACATTGAAAATCGTGAAGGTAAGATGGGATTCCCGAAGAGGACCCGAGTATACGTGGGAACTCGAGTCCGAAATGAGAAAGAAATACCCCCACTTGTTCTCGTAAGCAATCTCGAGGACGAGATTTATTTCAAGGCGGGGAGGATGTAACATCACGTAAAATTAGGGCCAAAAATGTCAAGTTTCCAAAGTCAAGGGACCAATTCTGCCAATTTCCAAACTCCAGGGACTAAAATGTAAAACCTGTTTTATTAACCCATCGCGCTACGCGACAGGGTCAAGTGTCTGAAACACATTGACACGTGTGCCACGTGGCACACGGTGGCAACGCCTGCTGCCACGTGTCACCACGTGGCAACACGTGTGCCACGTGTGGCGGCGCCTGCCACGTGTCGACACATGGCAAGTCTACGCGCTGACTCGGCAACCCTATATCGCGATACGCGATAGGGGAGACAGGGTGCCCATCACGTACCGTGATGGGGTCTAATTTCAGCCTAAAAATAGGCAGCTCCGGGTTTGATCCAAGCACACCAAATTTTCACACACATACTCTCTCTCTAGACTCTCTTACTACCTCGTAAAGCGTGCCCACGATCTGTCTCGATAAACGTGCCTCCAACCTCGTTTTACGTGCCCGTTACCTCGCTTTCCGTGCCATTCTTCGACATCCCTAACAAGAAGTAGTGCTGCCCCGACGACCCGGCGATTTCCTCGAAGTGCGTGTCGAGAAGTGTTGGTGTCTCGAAAAGCGTGCCAAGTGTGGAGCAAGAGTTTGCAAGGAAGGACTGTTGATTGAGCGGCGTCGAAGTGCTGCCCAAGTGTCAAGGGTATTTCTAAGCCAATCAAGGTAGGCATAAAGCCCGACCAAAATAATATTAAAATATAATAAAGGCACCTAAGTCGGAATTATACTCGATGAATATAAAAGAAAAACGAAAATAACAAAGAAAAGAAAGAAAAAAAATATATATATATATGTATATTTATATATATATATATGAGTATATATAAAAGTATATAACTATTCTTTGTTATAGAATATATTATTTAAGTATTAAGAGTATACTTAAATAATAATAAAGAAAGAAATACGTTTCTTAATGAAGAAGAAACATCGGGTTTTATAAACTAAAGGTTTATTAATATTACTTTTCAACTAAAGGTTTTAAAGTAAAATGAGATAATGAACTAAAGGTTCATCGAGATAAATAAGACTAAAAGTCTTAAGCCGGATCGTGTATCCGACTAACAAAGGTTATACTCGTACTATAGGTCCGAGATAGCAAGAAGAGAACTCACAGACGGTGTTGGAATTCGATCCCTATCAAAAGGTGAATACGCCCCACTTTTACAAACTTGTTTTCAAACAAACAAACGTGTTATGTGTAAAACTTTACATGAGGCTACGTGTCTCTAAAAACATTATAAATAAGAGTATAAGCCATCCCTCAGGCTATGGTATACGTTTGTCTGGATCCTTACATATGTGGAACGTGGTGGGCACATCGCACCACGCTTGGTCACGACCTCCAGCCACGATGGGCCGGACCTAAGTTACGTCCGAGTGGGGAATGGCCATGTGTATATTTATGGTACCTAAGTTATGTCATAAACGCTGCAGTGTTTTGCTGAGGTGACCTAGTGCAGAGACTCGAATTTATGATGATTGATTTAACTTGATTATTCCTAAGCCAAGATGTGCCGAGACTTACGCGGTCTCGAGGGGTGATTAAGTAAAGAAAATATTTTTAGCGTCAGCATATTCACCAGCATTCGTTGCTGACGTATTTTATTTACATTTTGCAGGTAATCACGAATAGAGCTTGCAAGATGAAAAAGCTCAAGAATCCGATGGCTCGGATAATTTTGTGTAAATATAAAATATGGTGGTTTTGTAAAACATATAAACAAGTAAAACGAGACTTTCGTCTCGTCTTTTGTATTGTAAATATTTTAATAACGATCCTTTGTTTTTATAAAGTCTTCCGCTTAAACCCGTAACTCTGATTTATTTACAATTATGGTACCAACTATGGTTCACACTCCTAGGCCCGAAAAGGGGGTGTGACACCACGACACAACCCCTGAACGATCATTATATTTATCAGAAAAACCCTTTTGAATCTTCATGACAACCTTATCTAGATGATCAGAAGACAAGACGTTCTGATTGGAGTTTTTCATGATCAACGTCTTCTTCCTTGTCCTCTCTACTTGTTCAACAGTCTTTGGTGTGGCCGTTAAATATTTCTCCAGTTGCTTAGATGTATCAATGTTTGAAGAAAGACGATAACTTGATCCACCAATATCAGACACATCAGGAGCACCTTTCTCACCACCAACAGTTTCATCACCCCTATCATCCGCTCCCTTATACTCATCTCAAACCATTTAATGAGTTTTTGTTGTAGATCAAAGTACAGAGTAGTAAGACCACCCAAGCTAGCCTGAAGTTCTTGAATCTTGGAGTCTTTGTCGGTATTGATGGCTTCAAGCTCTTGAATACGGACATCTTTAACCACAGAGTCTTGTTCGAGCTCCAAGACCCTACGTTGTAGAGCATGGACATCAAAAGGTTCGGGTTCCAAAGCGATCTCTTTAACCTTTTCTTGTAAGAACTTGTCTTGCATAGAGAGAATCTGGGTAATCATTTTAGTGGCACTTGAGCTTCCTTGACCAATCAGAATAGATGATCCGGAGGGTTCAGTAGTTGTCTGGATATGAGCATCAAAGTCTAACTCTTTTAGTATGTCATCATCATTTGGATGTTGAGTGTGTTGGGCTTCAATAGATGGGTCATATACAGACTAAGCATCAACAACAGGCGCAGTCGGTGTCATTTGAACGGTTGGCACATAGTCACTTGCCTGCACATCAGGTCTTGGATCTTTCTTTCAACGTTTTCATGGGATAAGACTGGTGGCTGGCTCATCTTCAACGTCATCATCATTTGTCACAATAACTGATTGAAGAGGTTTCAACGCAGTTGACTGGAGCTTCTCTTTGAAAGTCTCGAACGCTTCAAGCTGTTAGGTTGTAGCTACAGATTGTTCCACTTGTTCTTGATGTTCCGTCTCTAAAGGCTGAGATGGAGAAATTTCAGACTCATCATCAGATATAGTTTCAAAGGCAGTGGAAGGCTTTGAATAGGAACAACGTGTTCCTCAACAACAACAGCAGCAGCAACTTCAGTTTCTACAAATTTACCGAATTTCACCAATGGATAAAGTCATTGATAAACCACTTTGGCCCCTTTTCTTGATAGCTTCATTAGACCAAAAGTGTTCGGACCTATAGCCTTCAGATCAAGCGTTTCCACAGATCGATCTAGCTCAGGGTAGTGAAAATCAAAGATTATCTGTAGAAACCTTGGATACATTATAAACATCTCCTTTTTCTCCCCCCCCCCCCCGTCAAGTTTCTTATAATCTCATAGAACACAAACCTCGAGTAGTTGTAATTCCAGTCCATGATCAAAGAAACAACAACCGACATCTAAGTGTGACTGATCTCGTCGGAACCCCCCTTTCTTCTCGAGACACGCGTAAACAATGTGTGAATCGGAAACCTCCAGTACATATGAAATAGCTTCTTGATAGCAGGAAGATAAACTTCTTCATAGCCCATACGCTGCACAATCTCTACCCCAGCCTTAGTTGAATATTCTGTAGGGTGATAAGGTTGATCACCAAACAGTAGCACTTCACGTATATTCACCGGTCTCTTATGTATAGTAGAATCAATGGTAACCCCCCCCCCCCGGGAGCGCCTCGTTGATTGATTGAGGCATGGTTCCAGAAATCTGTCACCATCTTCTTGCGAATTACAGGATTTTCTCGTAATGCATGAGAAATCCTGCATGTTTTCAGTCCAAAGATAATGGACTTGAATTCCTTGTGAGCTAGAGGAGGATCAAACAGACATCCAGCAATATTGTGTGTATCAACATACTTGAGAGGTGCTTGATCAGTCATGACTACAACAAACAAGTCAAGTTAGATACTCATTAACTTATGTCCATAATCTGTTGAATGAGTTCTCTATCCAAAACAAGGTGTTTTCGGTCAACGGTATGAGTTTTCGGTCAATAAAATGTGTTCTCTTTTGAAAAATAAGCCTTGACAGCCAAGAGACATGAGTTCTCGGTTAACTACATGAGTTCTAGGTCAAACTTGACCGAGAACCCTCGAGATCTATGTCAATCTCAGGGGTTCTTTGGTTGACCATGAGTTTTCGGTCAACCACACCCAAGAACCAAGGAACCCCATGTAACATCGTGAAAATTTTGAGTTCAAAATTTCAAGTTTTCAAAGTATAGGGATCAATTCTGTCAAATTCCAAACTCCAAGGTTAAAATGAAAATTTTGATTTCTTGTCCTATCGCGATACGCGACGGGACAAAAGACAAGCCCATCGCGTATCGCGATGGGGCTTGGTCAAAACTTCGGGAAGAGTCAACAACGATAAGCGATCGTTGTTGAACCAACGTCATCACGTATCGCGATGACGTGTTCTGACAAGTTGTGACACGTGTGCCACGTGGCACACGGTGGCATCATCCGCCACCACGTGTCACCACGTGGCGCAACGCCTACCACGTGTCGCCACGGGGCAGGTCTAGTGTGTGACTTGCCAGGGCTACGTCACGGTACGCGATGGGTGCCCAGGAAGCCATTGCGTACCGTGATGGGATTCCAAATTTTTCCTATAAATAGCAACCAAGGGCATCTCATTTCCACACACCAACATCTGCTCTCTCACTTCTCTCTAGTATCTCTCTAGAAAATATAAATCATACCTTTGTTTCGCCTCGATAAGCGTGCCTCGATTCGTCGTTTTGCGTGCCAACAATTCCTCGAAGTTCGTGCCACCCTCCACCCACATAACCAAAAAGGCGTTTGTTATGGCAATAAGTCTCGAGAAGTGTGCCAACAAGTGTTGAAGATTGGCGTTCTTTGATCTGCGTGTCAAGGAAAGAGGGTCGAGAAAAAGAGTTGATCGAGAAGTGAAGCGGCATTGGAGTGATGCTCGAATCGTTAGGGTTTTCATAAGCCTTTAAAGGTAAGGCTTAGTGCCAATTAATATAATAAATTAATATATATTAAAAGCTTAAGCCTTAAGTCGAGGTTATACTCGATACCTCGATAAGAGAGGAATAAACATAACAAAGAAAAGAATAAAAGATTGAATTGTAAATATGTATATATGTGTGTAAATATATATGTGTATTCTTTTTATGAAAATATTATTTAAGTAATAAAGAGTATTCTTAAATAATAAAAAGAATACGTTTCTTAGAGAAGAAGAAACATCGGGTTTAATATAAACTAAAGGTTTATACTTACTTTTAAACTAAAGGTTTTCAAGTAAAAGAGATTTGTGAACTAAAGGTTCATCGAGGTAAAGTTTATGAAATAAGATTAAAGGTTTTAAGCCGGATTGTATATCCGACTAACAAATGGTTATACTCATAATATATGTGCGAGATAGCAAGGGAAAGACCCTCGGACGGTGTTGAATCTGATCCCAAAGAGAAAAGGTGAATACACCCCAAACTTTTATAAACTTGTTTTCAAATGAGTCAAACATGTTATATGAAAATTATTTACAAGGAACTATGTGTTCCTAAAACCGTTATAAATAAGGGTATAAGCCTAGCCTCAGACTGTAGTAAATGTGTGTCTGGATCCTTACATATGTGGTAGTACGCGGTGGGCACATCGCACCACGCTTGGTCATAGGACGCTTTCCTATAGGAAGCACGACCATGTGTATACTTACGGGTACTTAACTAAGTCGAACGCTGCGGTGTTTGCTGAGGTGAGATAGTGTAGAGGCTCGATTTTATAATTGTGTTGTTTTAACTTTGTTATTCCTAAGCCACGATGGGCCGAGGCAGGCGTAATCTCGAGGGGTAATAAAGTAAAAGAAAATATTTTAGCGTCAGCGTGTTCACCAACATTCGTTGCTGACGTATTTTATTTACATTTTGCAGGTGAACAAAATTAGCGCTTGGAGTGACGAAGTGCTATTAATATCCGATGGCTTGGATTTGTTTTGTAAACTTTAAATGGTGGTTTGTAACTAAAAACATGTAATACTTTTTGTTATAACTTAAACGGGTATTTTATAATCCCGTCTTTTGTAATATTACACTTTACACCCACAAGTTATAAAGTCTTCCGCTAAGTAACGTAACTCTGATTTAATTACAAATGTGGTACCAACATAGTCGTCACACTCCTAGGCCGTGTTTTGGGGTGTGACACGTGTTGGTATCAGAGCCATCGATCTTAGCGAATTGGGTATCATAAAACAATACCCAAGCTTCTATCCAAGTATAGGAAATAATTGTTTAATTGTTTTTGGGATAAGATAGGTTGGTAACCTTTTCTTTCCCTTCACATTCTAAACCACCCACAATCTTTGATGTCATTCAAAGCTTATATGGAGAATTATGTTCGCAAGGCTAAAGAGGCAGGAATCACCGAACCTTACCCCGAGGATAACATGAGTGATGGTTATTATGAAGCATACTTTGACCAAGATGTGGAACGGGATTTAACCAAACCCGTATACTACCCTGGAAGTAAACACAATCCAATAGACGTTCCCGAAAGTCCACCGAAACAAAGAAGTGAGCCACCAAGGAATTCAAGTTACCATCCACCAACCATACCAATGTATCATCCCTCTAAAGTTTAAATTACCATCCATCAGAGATCCCCACATACCAACCCTCGGAGATACCGCAATACTACCCAACTGGATACCTACTACCAATCCTCATCCATCCTATGCATTCCAGTCCAATTTACCCATTAAAGAAGAACCAAGATCCCCATCCTCCGACTGGATGAAATGCCACTCCGATCAACGACGATAGCATACCGGAAGCTCCAATTTTATTGAAGTCAACTCTCAACCCAACAATAATGGAGGGCCATCCCGCAAACCTAGAATGACGAAAATGATGCCCTATGAAAGTTTCTAGATGTCCTCGATAAACAATGAAACCACTCAGCATATGGAAGAGGAGGAACCTATAGAAGAGGAAGAACCCGAGGAGGATCCTGAGGAAGAATCTGAATCGGAAGAAGAGAATTCCGATAATCCCAATGAGATATATACATCAATGGATGGATCACTCACTTCCCGAAACCCAAGCTACGGTTCCGTTGATCCATATGTTCAATACCTCGAGAAACTCAAGAACCAAGCTTCGTCAAGCTTCCCACCATTCCAAGGTGTAATCCCAACAGAAGAAGAGCAAACTGATGAGATTCAAGAACAAAATCAAGCTGCTAGAACTTATCTTTACCTTTCTTCCGATATGACTTACGTTCCGTATCCAGAACCAAGGAATCACTATGAGATGGTGACATTGGGTTACCGTGACCTACCTCCACAATATGGATACCCCAACAAAGTTCCACAGTCATATGAAGAATACTTGGACCGCGCCCTGCATGAAACAGATGATTGGAGGAAGAAAGTGGCTATTGAGGGAGAGAAAAAGAAGAAAGTAGGAAAGGCAATTCTTCGTAAGTGCAACAAATTAACAAAAGTAGTGAAGAAATTCTTGAAGGATTGAAGATGGTGGAGAAGAATGCAATGTGAAGTTATGTGTAATAGTCTTGTATGATATGTGAAATATGTATGTAACAAGAACGTTGAGACGTTCTTGAAATAAGGATAGAATGATCAATATGTATATATATCTATCAAACGATATATAAGTGTGTGTGTATGTAATGAAAAATATATATATATATATCCTTTTGTGATATATATATATATATATGTGTGTGTGTGTGTCTGTGAAATAAAGATATATGTTTAATAAAGGAAACTTTGTTAAAATTTCAGATATAAAAAGATATACTGAAAGAAAAATGTCTGAACAAAGTAATAACAACGAGAATGCACGAAAAGAAGATGAGATAAGAAAGGGGAAAGACCCCGTAAATAACCAAGATGCACCGATCCCTGATAAATATAAAATCCAAATACAAAAGATGATTAAGGATGCGGTTAGAGAAGAGTCTATGGCTAGGTCTCAATCGAAAAACTCAAAATATTCTCATTCCGTTAATCCTTCCCAAAAATCCGTAAAATCTCGTCCAAACCCGTCTCTTGTCGAGGAAAGTGTTCATGAGTCTAACGCTGATCGAGGAGTTAGGCAAAATTTAAGAAGTTGAAGGTTAGTGGGTGTTCATTTAAGGATTTCAAATACTACGGAGCAAAGGAGTTCCATGGTGATAAAGGAGCCATCACAACCGTGAGATGGCTTGAGGAAATGGAGACAATAGTGATAACAAGCAAGTGTACCGATAAGGAGAAGATTCAATATGCTGCCCTAATGTTTAAAGGCGAAGCGCTTGAGTGGTGGAATACAATGATTATGAGTAAGGGGAGAGAAGTGATGTATAACCTGACCTGGGATGAGTTCAAGGCGATACTAATGGGAAAGTTCTGTCCCATGCATGAAACCGACCAAATCCAAACGAAATTTCTCAATCTTAAGGTCGTGGGGACGAATCTTCGTGAATACATCACCAAGTTTCATGAATATTGTCGCCTGGTTCCCCAGCTGGAGAATCCTGAATCAAGCAAAGTCACTCGATACATTTGGGGACTACCGCGGGAAATCCGCGACATGGTGAGGTCTCACCTACCTCAAACCGCTGACTCTGCGATGGATTTAGCTGGTTAGCTGATGGGCGGTTTGGTCCGCAATAAGGAAGAGGATAAGAAGGTTACAACAACAGCCGCTCAAGGGAGGACTGGAGGAAGCACCAACTTCAAAGGCAAAGGAGTAAACCAAAATCGATTCAATTCAAACACTACGCCTTGCAAGACATGTAGAAGGTACCACAAGGGTCGATGCAATTTCGCTCCGCCTCCAAAGGTTTGTGAGTCATGCAATCATACGGTTTATACGGTTGCTGATTGCTGGAAGAAAAAGATGACATGCTACAATTGCAAAGAGATGGGCCATCTTAGTTTCGAGTGCCCAAAGAACAAACCCGCGACTGGTGGTGCGGGTGGAAGTGGCCAGAACAAGAAGGGAAATGCTCGAGTCTTCGTACTCGACACAAAGAAGGCCGCTGACATGCCGGAAACCATTACCGGTACGTTTCTAATCAACGGCACCTATGCTAGAGTTTTATTCGATTCAGGTGCCAATTTAAGTTTTATAGATTATAGCTTTTGTAGTCTATTAAACGAACCTTTAATAAAGTTAAATAAAACTCTAAGCATCGAGACTGCTAGTGGCGAAATCGTTAAGATCTCCGAAGCCCTTGAAAATGGAAAAATTCACTTACCTGGTTATATTCTGCCTATTCAACTCATACCAATGGCACTTTTTGGTTTTGATATTGTACTTGGTATGGATTGGTTATCCGATAACCATGGTCGTATCATCTGCAATAGCAAAATCGTTGAACTTCAAGCCCCTGATAAACGAACGATTTGAATTGAAGGCGACAAAGACGCTGGCCAAGTTAGCATAATCTCCATGATTAGGGCTAACAAATGTTTGAATCAAGGATGCCTCGAATTCATGGCCTACGTCACTGGAGAGTTCAAGCCAAAAGAAATCAAAGATGTTACTATCGTTTCTGACTTTTCTGATGTCTCTCCTGATGAACTTCCCGGAATTCCTCCCGATCGCGAAGTAGAGTTTAGGATCGATCTCATTCCCGGTACTGCTCCGATCGCCAAAGCTTTGTATCGTTTAGCGCCAACTGAAATGAAGGAGTTGAAGAAACAACTCGATGAGCTTCTTGAAAAAGGCTTCATTCGACCGAGTTCGTCACCTTGGGGAGCACCAATTCTATTCGTCAAAAAGAAGGATGGATCTATGCGTATGTGTATCGATTATCGTGCGTTAAACAAAGTCACAATCAAATAATCATTATCCACTCCCTCGAATTGATGATCTTTTTGACCAACTTCAAGGTGCTAGCTTCTTTTCTAAAATCGATCTTCGTTCCGGCTATCACCAACTCAAAGTTCAATCCGAAGATATTTCGAAGACTGCTTTTCGAACAAGGTATGGACATTATGAGTTCACAATCATGCCGTTTGGACTTACTAATGCTCCAGCTACATTCATGGACATGACGAATCGGATTTGCAAAACTTACTTGGAGAAATTTGTTATCGTATTCATCGACGACATACTTATTTATTCTAAGTCAAAGGTTGATCATGAAGTCCATCTTCGAACTTTGATTGAAATTCTTAGAACCGAGAATTTGTACGCCAAGTTCTCAAAATGCGAGTTCTGGTTGCACGAGGTGCAATTTCTTGGTCACATCATCAAAGTCAACGGTATTCAAGTCGATCCTGCTAAGATTAAAGCTATCTCTAAGTGGGAAATCCCAAAATCGCCAACCGAGATTCGAAGTTTCTTAGGTTTGGCTAGCTATTACCGTAGGTTCATTGAAAACTTTTCTCGAATCGCTGTTTCCCTAACCTCCCTAACTCTCAAGAACATCAAATATGAGTGGGGAACAAAGCAACAAGAGGCGTTTGATATACTTAAACAAAAGCTCACCCAAGCACCTATACTGGCCTTGCCAGAAGGTACTGAGGACTTTGTGGTATTTAGTGACGCATCTCACTCCGGCTTGGGATGTGTACTAATGCAACGTAAGAAAGTAATCGCTTACGCCTCTCGTCAACTCAAAGTACACGAAAAAACTATACGACTCACGATCTAGAGTTAGGCGCCATTATCTTCGCACTTAAGATATGGAGGCACTATCTCTATGAAGTAAGATTTACGGTGTACACTGATCATAAAAGCTTGAAACACATTTCCGATCTAAAAGAACTTAATATGCGCCAACGACGCTGGATGGAAACTCTAAACGACTATGATTACGAAATTGTTTATCATGAAGGTAAGGCCAACGTTGTGGCTGATGCATTAAGTCGTAGAGAGCACGAGAAGCCAAAAAGAGTCCGAGCGTTAAGGCTAGAACTTCAAATTGATCTTTTCGAACAAATCAAATCTACCCAAACTCAAGCGATCAATGAAAACCAAATCTCCGACGAAAAACGTAACGGCACCATTGACTCGTTAGTCAAGGGTGACGATGGTATCCTTAGACTCGGAAATAGAATTTGGGTACCAATCGTTGGAAATTTGCGTGAGAAAATTTTGAATGAAGCTCACAAATCCAAGTACATGATGCATCCCGGGAGCGACAAAATGTACCATAATCTCAAATCGAACTACTGGTGGAATGGGATGAAAAAGGATGTCGCTTCGCATGTTGCGAAATGTTTAACATGTTTGAAAGTCAAGGTTGAACACCAAAAACCTTCGGGAATGCTCCAGCAACCTGAACTTCTCATATGGAAGTGGGAGTTAATCACTATGGATTTCATTACCAAACTCCCTAAAACGACTCGACAACATAATGCAATCTGGGTCATTGTGGATCGATTAACAAAATCTGCACACTTTATACCCATAAATGAGTCATATTCAATGGATAGACTAGCACGTATTTATGTGAACAACATCGTTGCTTTGCATGGAGTACCGCTGTCTATAATTTTTGATCGAGATAGTCATTTCACATCTCATTTAGAAAAGCTTCCAACAAGCCTTAGGCACAAAGCTTAACCTTAGCACTGCCTATCATCCGCAAACCGATGGGCAAAGCGAAAGGACTATTCAAACGTTGGAAGACATGCTTCGAGCTTGTGTGATTGACTTAGGTGGAAGTTGGGATGACCACTTACCCCTAATAGAATTCTCGTATAATAATAGCTATCACACAAGTATTCAAGCCGCACCATTCGAGCCGTTATATGGTCGAAAGTGTAGAACACCTGTGTGTTGGTCTGAAACTGGAGACAATCAATTATCTGGACCTGAGATAGTCCAAGAAACCACCGACAAGATTCTCCAAATCCGAGAATGACTTAAGATGGCACGTGATCGCCAAAAGAGTTACGCCGATGTCCGTCGTAAGCCGTTAGAGTTTAATGTTGGTGACAAAGTGTTATTAAAGGTTTCGCCTTGGAGCGGCGTTGTTAGCTTCGGTAAGAAAGGAAAATTGAGTCCTCGATTTATGGACCCTTCGAGGTACTTGAACGAATCGACACTGTTTCATATCGATTGCGACTGCCAGAGGAAATACAAGGGATACACGATGTATTTCATATTTCGAATATGTGTAAATGTTTGACCGATGAATCTTTAGCTATGCCATTAAAAGACGTTGAAATAAATGAAAACTTAAAATTCGTAGAACGTCCAATTCAAACAGAAGATTCGAAAACAAAGAAATTAAAACGAAGAACATTAAAAATTGTAAAGGTTAAATGGGACTCACGAAGAGAACCTGAATATACATGGGAACTCAAATCGGTAATGAGAAAGAAATACCCCTACTTGTTTTTGTGAAGCAATCTCGAGGACGAGATTTATTTCAAGGTGGGGAGGATGTAACATCGTGAAAATTTCGAGTTCAAAATGTCAAGTTTTCAAAGTCTAGGGATCAATTCTGCGAAATTTCAAACTCCAAGGTTAAAATGAAAATTCTGATTTCTTGTCCTATCGCGATACGCGACGGGACAAAGTCAAGCCCATCGCGTATCGCGATGGGGCTTGGTCAAAACTTCGGGAAGAGTTAACAGCGCTACACGATCACTGTTGAACCAACGTCATCATGTATCGCGATGACGTGGTCCGGCAAGTTGTGACACGTGTGCCACGTGGCACACGGTGGCATCATCTGCCGCCACATGTCACCACATGGCGCAACGCCTGCCACGTGTCGCCACGTGGTAGGTCTAGTGTGACTTGCCAGGGCCACGTCGCGGTACGCGACGGGTGCCCAGGAAGCCATTGCGTACCGCGATGGGATCCCAAATTTTGCCTATAAATAGCAACCAAGGGCATCTCATTTCCACACACACCAACATCTGCTCTCTCACTTCTCTCTAGTCTCTCTCTAGAAAATATAAATCATACCTTCGTTTCGCCTCGATAAACGTGCCCCGATTCCTTGTTTTGCGTGCCAACATTTCCTCAAAGTTCGTGCCACCCTCCACCCACATAACCAAAATGGCGTTTGTTATGGCAATAAGTCTCGAGAAGCGTGCCAATAAGTGTTGAAGATTGGCATTCTTTGATTTGCGTGTCAAGGAAGGAGTGTTGAGAAAAAGAGTTGATCAAGAAGTGAAGCGGCGTTAGAGTGCTGCTCGAATCGTTAGGGTTTTCATAAGCCTTTATAGGTAAGGCTTAGCGCCAATGAATATAATAATATAATATTATATTAAAAGCTTAAGCCTTAAGTCGAGGTTATACTCGATACCTCGATAAAAGAGAAATAAACATAACAAAGAAAAGAATAAAATATTGAATTGTAAATATGTATATATGTGTGTGAGTATATATGTATATTCTTTGTTATGAAAATATTATTTAAGTAATAAAGAGTATTCTTAAATAATAAAAAGAATACGTTTCTTAGAGAAGAAGAAACGTTGGGTTTTATATAAACTAAAGGTTAATGATTACATTTAAACTAAAGGTTTTCAAGTAAAAGAGATTTATGAACTAAAGGTTCATCGAGGTAAAGTTTATGAAATAAGACTAAAGGTCTTAAGACGGATTGTATATCTGACTAACAAATGGTTATACTCGTACTATAGGTGCGAGATAGCAAGGGAAAGACCCTCGGACGGTGTTGAATCCGATCCCAAAGAGAAAAGATGAATATGCCCCAAACTTTTATAAACTTGTTTTCAAATGAGTGAAACATGTTATATGAAATTTATTTACAAGGAACTATATGTTCCTAAAACCGTTATAAATAAGGGTATAAGCCTAGCCCTCAGACTGTAGTATATGTGTGTCTGGATCCTTACATATGTGGTAGTACGCGGTGGGCACATCGCACCATGCTTGGTCGTAGGACGCTTTTCTATAGGAAGCACGACTATGTGTATACTTACGGGTACTTAACTAAGTCGAACGCTGCGGTGTTTGCTGAGGTGACTTAGTGTAGAGGCTCGAGTTTATAATTGTGTTGCTTTAACTTTGTTATTCCTAAGCCACGATGGGCCGAGGCAGGCGTAGTCTCGAGGGGTAATAAAGTAAAAGAAAATATTTTAGCGTCAGCATGTTCACCAGCATTCGTTGCTGACGTATTTTATTTACAATTTGCAGGTGAACAAAATTAGCGCTTGGAGTGACGAAGTGCTATTAATATCCGATGGCTCAGATTTGTTTTGTAAACTTAAAATGGTGGTTTGTAACTAAAAACATGTAATACTTTTTGTTATAACTTAAACGGGTATTTTATAATCCCGTCTTCTGAAATATTACACTTTAAACCCACAAGTTATAAAGTCTTCCGCTAAATAACGTAACTCTGATTTAATTACAAATGTGGTACCAACATAGTCGTCGCACTCCTAGGCCGTGTTTTGGGGTGTGACACCCCGAGATCTCCGACGATCTCCGGGCAAGAAAACTCTTTGTTTTCCTTCTTGAAATCTGTTTCAAATCCCGTGTCGTCTTCCCAAACAGACCAAATCCACCATTAACAAATAACCTGCAACATCTGGAAACTCATGATACAATATATTCATACACCATAATCACATTCACACAATCAAGATTTCACACTCAAAACATCCCAATCAAACACAAAACTCAATCATAACAGGAGATGTTCCATAGTACCCGAGAACATATTCAAAAGAAATCAATTTACCTTTAAAGACTAGTGAAAGCAAGTCAATAAATCGGAATTAGAACGAAGATGATTATTGATGGAAAGCGTGATTTTGAGATTAAGACAGAATTATTGCTGATTAGTTTTTTATAATAATAATCACACAAAATTTAATTCCTTTTAAACTTCAAACCCCCTTTTTTAAGATATGGGCCGAGAACAAATGGGCCCTTATTTTTATCTGGACCAAACCTTATGGACCAAACACAACAAAACACACCCGGCCCCTATGGGCCGAGAACACAATTTAAAACGCCAAGCCTGATCCAAGTTTTATAAAAAAATGCTTTCTTAATGCATTTATTTCGACAAGAGTAAATACGAGATAAAATCAAAGACGTAAATAAAAGAAAAAGAAAAAAATAGCATAAAAATAAAAATCAAAATAAAACTAGTTTTATCACCCGGCTTTCAGTAGTTCTAACATATTGCGGGATCAAATTTCAAATTTTGTCATATGAGCAAACCTTTTATGAAAATATCCTAACATGGAATCATATTGACTAAGATGCTTTCACAATGATTCATTTTCAACATTATTATGATATAGAGATCAGGTTGATAGGAGCTAT
Organism: Bidens hawaiensis; assembly: GCF_021521415.1. Classification (NCBI taxonomy): domain Eukaryota; kingdom Viridiplantae; phylum Streptophyta; class Magnoliopsida; order Asterales; family Asteraceae; genus Bidens; species Bidens hawaiensis. The sequence continues at coordinate 117,239 of NW_027496694.1, forward strand.
TTAGATACTTAGCATGATTTTCATTGCATCAGCAATATGCATTAGGTTCAATTAGGCATAAAGCTTAAATGAATATCATTTATGGACCTATGATGCCTCTTATCTCTTCTCAAAGCTTATTTGGCTTTCTCCAGATCACCCCAATTTTACTCCAACCCTCCAGTGCTTGATCAAAAGGTTTTTGACTTTAACTATACAAACAAAAATTTTAAGCTTTAAGATTGAACGTTGGACTTACATGTCGTGCGGACTTACAAGCCTTACATTCAGAGTGTTTAGGACTTGCTTGAATGCCCCAGCCTTGTAGTTCTAGCTTGACCATTTAAGCTTTAAAAGAAATTTAATTTCAATATTATATACAAATTATCAGTTTTTTCTAAACGACAAATAAAGAACAAAATACTTTTGTTGATCAAGACACTAACGGGCTTGCGTATGACTGGGTAATTGCTTTTCTGCCTATCATTCGGAGAGATTTATCTAGAGACATGCATAAATCTTCAAAATGACTCTCCACAATAAGTTTAGCAGATTTAGTTTATATCACTTCAGACTTTTATGCACCACGGAAAGATACCATACAAATCAATGACTATTCAAAAGCCTTTTTAGCCTAATAACTTCACACGTTAGGCTTGTATATGAAGGTTGGATCGAATTTTCATTTAAAACATTTTAAGATTCTATAAAGCTTGTATCTGAATAATCATATCACTTCCCAATTATAAAAAAAACAAAAGCCACAAAATCTTTTTAATAATTGTTTAATTTTATAAAACACACGCACACTCGTTTTGTATTTTTAAAATTCTCCCCCAAAATTTTTGCAAAAAATTTAACGGAAAAGAAAATTTTATCTACAAATTTAACCTCAAAAAGACTCAATCGTCGAAACGTTGCATTTTAAGGAACCATACAAGCACATTAAATATGGTTGTTACGACCGGTTTGGTAAATAAGTCCGCCACATTATTATCAGTGTGAACTTGTTCAAGATGAATCATTTCCGGTCGTAATAGTCACGAATGAAATGAATTTTTATGTCTATGTGCTTGGCTTTAGAATGATGAACCGGATTTTTAACAATAACAATAGTAGCATCATTATAACAAAAGATAAGGTGTTAAGAAATGTTGACCCCTTCCCATATCTTCCAATTGGCTTGCTTAATTGTCAAACAGCCCTGCGTCCTTCTCCAACTCATGCTTTCCCAAATGTACTTCATCCTTCTCAATTTCATCATGGATACAACATGACTGCTAATGTGCAACAGAAATCATGTAAATAGATGAAACAACAAACTATAAACAGTTAACATAAACTAGAATTACAAGTACAAAGATTACATTATCCCATACTACAAATACAATCTAAACAAGTAATCAATAAACACAAACATACACAAAGAACAACAACCAACTAATTCCTAACAAAATCTTCAAGCTTGTTACTTCTTTGGTTTCCATTCTTGCAAACTCATCTTTTTTGTTCATCATCTTCACCATTGATTGAATTACCTTTTCACAACTAGGGAATGTGGGTCATCATCCCATTTTAGCCATCCACAACTCCCCTTCTGTAATGAGCTTAACATATCAACAAAGAAACAACCTAAATAACTACAAGATGAATATCACATAAATATACAATTAGCCCTAAAATTGACCTAGGCCTAATTAGCTTAAGTTCTTAAATAACAAAATCAAGATCGATTAACACAAAAGAACCCTAATTCGTGACTAATTAAACACTTCCACGGCACAAGAATCGTCGACTCGGGCTTGCTTTGGACCTAGAGATCCGATTACAAGTCCTTGCACCACACGAGCATCGCACATTAGATCGATCGACCACCTGTGACTTGGAATGTGAGCCGGAGGAGTATTGACTTGACTTGGATTGAGACATCATAGATGAAGAGATGAATAAGTAAATCGATGAAGAGATGAAGAATTTAACACCATCGATCGATGAAGCAAGTGACATTGGTGTTATAACAATGATATGAGGGTTAAAACGTAATTTCATCAACTTTTAACGGGTTTGACTAACGGTAGGAGGCATATTGTGCCTGTCGAAAAAGTAGAATGGTTCGATACACGTAATTTAAGAATAAGTGGTTCAAACGCCATATTGCATATAGAGGCAAATCATAATTTTTTTATTTTGTAATATGGGCATGTTTGGGGTTGATTTTGAAAACATATTGGTTTTTTCAAAAAGCTAATAAGTTAAATGATATTTGGCTTTTTGAAATCACATGATCTAAATATCCTCACACCCAATAACCCGCAGTAAGCATTTGTACTCGGTGAGTACCATTGTTGACGCATCAGATCTCTTGATCTTCATCCTCCCTATTCTGTTGAGGTAACTGCAATCCCTCATTATTATTATTATTCAACTGCGATTTAGGGTTTCCGTTTCACCATATGACTTATTAATTCAACATAGATTTTTAAGTTATCAGCAGCATTGTGGATCTACTGTGATATCGTTTTCATTTTAGCTCTTTTCAATGTTCTTAATTTTATCCTTTGAGATAACTTTCAAATACCTAATCTGTTTTAGTTTTACTTGATGATTAAGATGATGTTAGTTAGTTAGTTACTTGTTAAATAAATTTTAAGCCGCACACTTCATTTTGTTAAATTCTAAAATTAACGCGTATACGAGCCGATGACGTAATGTAGAGGTTGTGTTAGTCAAGTTACAAATATTAGTGTACACATTGTTTTGTTTGCTAAACTCATTATGTTTGGCAGCTAATAAAGAACAAAAGAAGTTATGATTTATAATAACCGACAAGTTTTTTTAGGGCATTCTTGCGAACTCATCTTTTTCACGTCATCATCCCATTTTAGCCATCCAAAACTCCCCTTCTGTAATGAGCTTAACATATCAACTAAGAAACAACCTAAACAACTACAAGATGAATATCACATAAATATACAATTAGCCCTAAATTTGACCTAAGCCTAATTATCTTAAGTTCTTAAATAACAAAATCAAGATCGATTAACACACAAGAACCCTAATTCGTGACTAATTAAACACTTCCACAGCACAAGAATCGTCGACTCGGGTTTGCTTTGGACCTAGAGATCCGATAACAAGTCCTTGCACCACACGAGCATCGCACATCAGATCGATCAACCACCTGTGACTTGGAATGTGAGTCGGAGGAGTATTGACTTTACTTGGATTGAGACATCATAGATGAAAAGATGAAGAATTTAACACCATCGATCGATGAAGCAAGTGACATTGGTGTTATAACAATGATATGAGGGTTAAAACGTAATTTTGTCAACTTTTAACGGGTCAACGCATGTTTGACTAATAGTAGGAGGCATATTGAGCCTGTCGAAAAAGTAGAATGGTTCGATACACGTAATTTAAGAATCAGTGGTTCAAACGCCATATTGCACATGGAGGCAAATCATAATTTTCTCATTTTATAATAAGGGCATGTTTGGGATTGAGTTTGAAAACACCTTATTGGCTTTTTTCAAAAAGCCAATAAGTTAAATGGTATTTGACAATCACAAAGAAAAAACTTTTTATTTTAACTTTTTTAAATGGTTAAGCCTAAACACTTTTCAAACTCACGTGTGCTAAATAACCTCACACACTTTCCCCAATAACCCGCAGTAAGCATTTGTACTCAGTGAGTACCATTGTTGACGCATCAGATCTCTTGATCTTCATCCTCCCTATTCTGTTGAGGTAACTGCAATCCCTTATTTTATTATTATTATTATTCAACTGCGATTTAAAGTTTCCACTTCACCATATGACTTGTTAATTCAACATAGATTTTTAAGCGATCAGCAGCATTGTGGATCTACTGTGATATCGTTTTCATTTTAGCTCTTTTCAATGTTGTTAATTTTATCCGTTTGAGATAACTTTCAAATACCTGATCTGTTTTAGTTTTACTTGATGATTAAGATGATGTTAGTTAGTTAGTTGTTAAATAAATTTTAAGCCGCACACTTCATTTTGTTAAATTCTAATAATAACGCGCCGATGGCGTAATGTAGAGGTTGTGTTATTCAAGTTACAAATATGCACATACTGACCACAAAAGTAAACTTAGTGTACACATTGTTTTGTTTGCTAAACTCATTATGTTTGGCAGCTAATAAAGAACAAAAGAAGTTATGATTTATAATAACTGACAAGTTTTTTTAGGGCATTTACACGCTTTTGACTTTGCTACATTTCTTTCTGTAGAATGCCATATTTCATGTGTGGAATGTAGATAAGCCTTGATCTCATTTCAGTTGATATTTGTTTGCCTGTTGTTATAATGATACACGTTGTTGTGTCTAGTTTATACGTAGTTATTGCACAACCTTTTATCTTCACTTTTGTAATATACATATGCACAATAAATGCACTTCTTTACATCAGTTATCACTAAGACGGCTTCATGGTGTTATGTTTAGTTATAATGGCTGCACAAACTGAATCAACCACTCCCAGTGTACAAGTGGTTGGCAATGCCTTCGTTGAACAGTATTATCATATACTTCATCACTCTCTAGATATGGTTCACAAGTTTTATCAGGACTTGAGTTTCATAAGCCGACCAGATGAAGATGGTGCAATGATAACCGTGACTACCATGAAAGTAAGTTAGTCTTTTGCTTCAAATTTCAAAATATGTTAGTTTTAAGATATCAAGATTATATTTTTCTATTTAACATATGTTTTACCTTCAGTGTTACCTGCAACATCATCGTAGGATCCCATGAAAATAACTTAGTCTTTTGCTCCAAATTTCAAAATATGTTAGTTTTAAGTTTAAAAAATGGGATTTCTTTTGATTTTGTCTTGTCATGTTGCTGATATATTGCATAATTGTATATGACGGTAATGAAAAGATGGTATTTATCTACTTTCATGCAAACAAGCTGGTTTTTGGTTCAAACTGAACCAAAAACTGGAAATTTGATTTTTAGGTTTTTGAAAACCCTTTGGCTATAGTTATTTTTTTGTTATCATAGTGAGTTTGGTTCAGCTATTTGGGTTTTACCATTTTTGTGTATGAAAGTTTTAGACCGAAAACAAACGGCTAAAAGTAGTTAATATGGGCTTGAAACTTTGGGCCTAACTATTTTAATTAATGACTAATTGATTATTACACGTTTGAACCTAATTTTTTTTATTTGCACCATTAACTTATGTCTTATAAATTATACTTAAAGTTGATTTTTTAGCTTGGTTCGGTTTTTTGGGTTTTTGATTTGCGCAAAACCAACTGAACCTAAAAAGCCATTTATTTCTTTTAAAAAAACAAGAGTCTATTTTTTCCTGAGTTCTGTTATTTTTTGTTACGGTTCGATTACAGTTTTCTTCGTTTTTACTATTTGTGCTTGAATTCTGGGCCGAAACTTATGAATTGCGGCGCAGCTTGTTGCCCGTTTGCCTGCCACTCTATTGTAATCGTTTTATAGTAAATTATAATGAAATGGAAAATTTATGATTAATTGATTATTACACATTTGGACACCTTTCGTTAATTTTTTTTTTACAAATTAATTACATTGTTTTTTTTTCTGTTCAGTTTTTCCTGTATTTGTTGACGCAAAATCAAAACCAAACCGAAAAATCACTTAAAAGAAACACGTCAATTTTTTTTATGGGTTCGGTTACACAGTTATTTTGGTTACAGTTCGGTTATTTCGGTTTCATGCACACCCTAACTAAAATAGCATCAATGCTTTCGTTTGTAAATTAGAAAAAAGCTACTTCGTGTCTCTATTTGATTCGCCGTATCTTCAAGACTTCAACCACCCCCGTATACGGTATATCATTGACTTTTTACATCACGTTGACTAATTCATGGAACAGGGCATCAATGACAAAATATGCTCATTGGATTACACTGCATACAAAGCCGAGATAAAGACTGCTGATGCTCAAGAATCTTACAAAGACGGGGTGGTTGTTTTAGTAACCGGTTTCTTAACCAGAAAAGTAGATAACCGAAGAAAGAAGTTCATACAAGGTTTCTTTCTTGCACCACAAGACAAGGGTTACTTTGTGCTTAATGATGTTTTTCGGTATGTAGATGAAAATAAGCCAATGGATGGCATCCACATGGCAATTGAAGAGAGAAACAATGACCAAACACCATCCTTAATCCCAGGTGCCCTTCTGTTAATTTCTTTTACCTTCTTGGGTCAATTTTGAGCCTTACTCTTTTTAGGCTTGTAAACGAACCAAACGTTCGATGAATCGTTTGACGGTAAGTTTATTTAATTTGTGAACCAACACGAACAACATTTTTGGTTCATTTAGTTAAACAAACCAACATGATAAGATGTTTAGTTAGTTCATTTTTGTTTGTTAGTTTGCGTTTGTTTAAGTTCGTCTGTGTGTGTGTTCATTTAAATCTTTTAAGTCCATTACCATAATACCATTCACTCTTATTTTATGTAACAGTATATCACCCATTACATTTTAGTCTAATTTAATTTTTTAGGCTCAAACAAATTGATGATCACGCTTACTTTTCATTAGTGAGTGCTCAATTGTGTTTGTTTATGTTCGTCCATCTATGTTTGATTATGTCCATTCGTTTATGCTTGTGAACCGTTTGTGTTTATCGTTTGCAAACGCCCTGCTTGTGGTGCGCACATATAATGTATGTATGTGTGAACCCTCGGGTGGGCCAAAGTGAAATTGCACTAATTTTAACGTTATTTTACTAATCTCGTTATTTCGAAAATAACGTTAAAAGTAGCGGAAGGTTAATTAGGCATCATGTGGTGGCGTTGATTGCCGAAAGACAAGGGTACATGCTCGGCTTAAAAAGGCGCGCCTGAGGCGTGAGGCGCTCGAGGCATTTTGTAAAACGCCTTATTTTACGTAAGGCGCAAAATTACATGAAGCGGCCTGAAGCGGCGCCTCAGCGGGTGAGGCGTGAGGCGTTTGAGGCGGCGCTTCATGTGATGCAGTCTAAATTAGGTTGAAAATGTAAATGTTTAGGCCCATCTGTTTAAAATATTAACGTTTGGGCCATCCGCAAAACATTACCCAGCCGTATTATATAAATCTTATCACTAAAACTTCAAATCAAACCACTATTTAACTTTCATATTCAAAGTTTATCTTCTCCGACTGTCAACCTTCTAGACGGTTCAAGTTTACTTTCTCCTTAGTTATTAGTCCCATCTTTTTAATTGGTTTAAACCCTCATAATTATTACACATTTGTTTATGACTCGAGGTATTTTCTCCGTTATTACTTTTTACTATATATTTTTTTATTTTTATTATTATTAAATGCTTGTGTAATACATTTTTTATATTTACTATGCTTGTCTTCTAAGAATGTAAGTGTTTTGTAACTTTTAAGTATGTTTTATAATGTTTAAACTATGTATTAAGTATTCATGCTCGGTTTTACAAATATGTTTTATCTTTATGATTGATTAACAAGTAAAATATGTCATGTATAATTAATTTTTAGTATTTTTTTAATTGAGCGCCTCACATACGTGAAGCTCTCGCTTCACGCCTAGCGCTTCACGCTTCGGCGTTTTGGACCAAAACGCCTCACCTCGCTTAACACTTTTTTAAACCAAGGGTACATGCACCAATCAGCCGGTGTCCCGATGGTTGAGTGTTATGTGCCTTATGTCTAAGGCTTGATGTAAAGCTACTATCGAGTCAGGGTCTCACCGGAAGCAGCCTCTCTATTCCTACGAGGTAGAGTTAAGGTTGTCTACATCTTACCCTCCTCAGACCCTACCATAGCTTTGCTATTGGTGGGATTTACTGAGTACGATGATGATGTTTTTCAAAACGAAGATTAATGAATGCAAACACATTCATTTTCTTAATGAGCGAACACGAACAAGAAAACTTTGTTCGTGTTCTATCGTTTGTTCTGTGAAAGAAAACGAACGAACATTCTCTTATAGTGTGCGTTCGATTTCTTTAAAGGTCTACTCTTTTAATACATATATTGACTTTTTCCGGTCAATCTTGACCTTTTTGTTAAAGAAGAAGCTCCGAATGTGGAGGAAGAAGCCCTAGATGTTTTCGAAACTGAGGACCCACCGGCCAATGAAAATAACTCAGTGGAACCGGAACCTGAACATGAACCTGAACCCGAAACCAAACCCACACCGCATCCAATTGAGAACATGAAATCAGTGGTTGAAGAATCGGTTTCTTCTTCAGATGAAGACGCTCCAAAAATGTCATACGCATCAATTCTAAGTTCCCAAACAAAAAAAAGGGGTCCTGCTCCTGGGCCCACAAAAGTTTATGTTCCTGCCAAAACCTTAAACCCCACGCCAGCTAAAACACAAAACAAAACTGTTGCTGCCGTTGCACAAAATCCACCACCAGAAGCACCTGCACCTATTGCCTCGAGTAGCATCAATGTTCATGATGACGGTAAATCTTTTTTTTTTACATTTATTTATTTGAAGTATTATATAATAAGTTATTCGTTTATTATTCAAGAACTCAAGCTCAGCTAATTCAGTAATAACTAGATAAAAATAGTACTTCTATTTACTAATTATTGTTATTAGTCATTATCATTAGGTTTTACTTATGCATCTGGGTTTTTTGTTTTGTAATGAAAATGCGTTTGGTTAAAATACAACTAATTTAACGATTTATCATAAATATTAACACCGTATATGTGTTTGCTTTATTATTTTATGTATTCGGTTATTAACAAATTATTTATATTTAGTTTAGCGTAAAATATAATGTATATATGTGTGAACCCTTGGGTGGGCAAAAGTAAAATTGCACTAATTTTGACGTTATTTTACTAATCACGTGAAAATAACGTTAAAAGTGGCGGAAGGTCAATCAGGCATCATGTGGTGGCGTTGATAGCCGAATGACAAGGGCACATGCACCAATCAGCCGGTGTCCCGATGATTGAGTGTTACGTGTCTTATGTCCAAGGCTTGATTCAAAACTACTATCGAGCCGGGGGTCTCACCGGAAGCAGCCTCTCTATCCCTATGGGATAGAGGTAAGGCCGTCTACATTGGGCGAAGATCCTCTTGCTAACACTCTCCACATATCTAATCGGACGGCGCTGAGGTAACGTGGGAGCCACGTGATTCAAGATCATTTGAAGGAATCTTGGATACATCAAGAATCTCTCACGCGCCACCGCTCGTCTTTGACGGTCTATTTCGTAGAACACCATCTGACTAAAGCTATAACGCTTGTTGTAAGTCAGTGCTGTCATCGCCGACTGCATCGTCGAACCCATTCCATCCGTACTAGCCTTTCTGCCCGACATGCACACGATCATCATGTGCATGAGAAAGCGCCATTGATCTAACAGAAACCCCTTGCGTCTCTGAGTATCCCCCAATGGAACAGAATAGCCCATTCTTAGAAAAGCACCATCTCTGAATGGAGCCACGAAGTCTGTAGGGTTATCTCTCGTTTCATCCCCAAACTGCAAAGCAACCCTTATCTGCTCAGAAGAGAACTGCACTTCCTGATTGTTAACCGCTGCACGCATAACTGGTGGCTCAACCCTGAAATCATACTCAACAGTCTGCCAGAAATCTTATATGTTTGGTAAAGAGATGGGCAGAGTTGTAGTAATAGCGTGGAAGATACGCGAGCGGATAAGAAAAGAGATGATCTCGCGATAATCATCTACACCGCTCGCATCCGGGTCCAACGTGATGTTCGTGTTATGCCCCGGGAAAAACTGACGGTTGTTGTCTCCACCTTCGTCACCACCGGCACCACCGGCTCCTGCAACAGCTGCCATATCTGCAACCCAAACGGTCTAAGTTAGAGAAACGTCGAGGCAGATCGTAACTTCGCTTATTACCATGAGCGAAGTTAAGATAAACATTAGTGTGCAAGCGAAGTTAGATATAGGGCGAAGTTGAGCACAACTTCGCCTATACAATAACTTCGTTTGATAACAGGTTAACATTTAAATAAAATTTAAGGCATCAGGCGAAGTTAAGCCTTAGGCGAAGTTAAGGATAACATCGCCCAATCATAACTTCGCCCTTGATTAATTAAAGTTTTAAAGTAACAGGCGAAGTTAATCCTTAGGCGAAGTTAAGAATAACTTCGCCTAAACAATAACTTCGCCTGAACTGAAACGGCAAGGTTATAGAAGGCCAGACGAGATGAATTTTGATAATTTGATGATTGTGGACTCTTAAACACATGATTTTATGGAGATCTAGACGATCAAGATGATTATGACCACGTGAAAATAAGTTTGAAAAGCGGGTGCTGAGGGTTTGAATGAACGGGGACAGAAATCGGATCAAAACAACCTTTGATTAACGCCATTGACATAGATTATAAGTTAGGACAACACTACACACCTTAACACGGATTGAAATTGATTAATATTAAGGTTTGATTCACAAGACAACTTCGCCGAGGGTTAACAGGTGATAAGTTCGCTGGGCTTTTGAAAAAGTATGAAGTGTTTGACTAGAAAATTCCTTTATATAAGGTCAAAGTTATATAGGCGAAGTTAGGGTTAACTTCGCTTACCCCTTAACTTCGCCTGTTTAATAAGTTCGCCTACTAACATAACTTCGCGTGTTATGAAATTTACGCAACAGGCCCTTATAATTAGAACATTATGCCATTAACTTTTAAAACTTCCTTTAAAGAGTAAAATGTTACGATCAACTACCAAGTAACCAGGTATAAAACCATAAAACGACATAAGTAAAATAAAATCTAGAAATAAAGAACACGGGATCAAATTTCAGTCTTGTCGGGGACTAGCATGTTTTTAGAACAGATCCGAACAGGAATCATACTAATTAAGTGACTGTCACATAGATCCATGTTCAGCTGTATTATGACATAAAGAAACAGGTTGTAAGCAGGTAAACAACTTAGTATGGTTTTCATCGCTTCAGTGATACGGGTTAGGTTCAATTGAGCTCAAAATATAAATGGACACCACATCAGAGATTGTGATGCCTCCTATCTACTCTCAAAGCTTATTTGGCTTTCCCCAAGTCACCCCGAGTTGACCTCGACCCGTAGTGTCTGATTAAGCTGTAAATACATCTTGATCATTTAGTGTCTTCGTCTCGTTCTCGGTCTTGCCTCTTGAGTGATAAATATAACATCATAGACTTCAGAAGGCTTAATAATAATAATTTTTTATTTTTATTTTATTTTATTTTATTTTTTTTTTAAATATTTACATAGTCTTAAGCTGTAGACTACTGCAAGTCCCGAATCTGGATCACTGCAGTTTCTTGACACACTATCTTCTCGAGAATCAGAACACTCACGGGCTCGTGTATGACTGGGTAATCACTTTTCTGCCTATCATTCGGAAAGATATATATGGAGACATATAAAACTCTTGATGAGTTGTCCCTTTAAATCGAGAGAATTTAGTTAGTATCACTTCTACTTTTACGCACCATAAAAAGCTACCATAACATACAATGGCTGTTCTAGAGTCTTTTAGGCCTAATAACTTCACTAGTTAAGCACACAGAAATAGTTTGTGTATCACTTTCCAAGGTTGGATCAATTTTCATATAAACATTGTAAAGACACTTCTTACGAAGTAGTAGACTTGAAAAACTATTTCATCTCCCTCAAAAATATTTGAAGTTCTATCGCCCCGTTCAAGTCAAAGTCATCAGGTAAACGGCTATCCTGAAGATCCAATGGGTCAGCTGGACCGACCACATACGAATATGCGTCCTTTTAACAAAGTATGAACGACTAATTTTCAGCGAGGAATAAAACACATCGGAAACCGCCCCGGTCACTTTCAGTCATCTGGTTAATGGCTATCCTCATAATCTATTGGTAGAAGTGAGGACCAAACATATCCGAAGATATGTCCTTCAAACTGAAGCAACCGACATAATTCTAAGCGATAGTGACGTTTTTTTTTGTTTTTTTTTAAGTAAAAACTAAAAATACGGTTACTCGGGATTGATCATCCCATTTAGCTCAACAAGGTTTTGAAAACGAGTTCTGTCAAATACTTTAGTGAACAAATCAGCGAAATTATCTAACGAATCAACCTTTTCGAGCACTACTAATTTCTTCTCAGCACAATCCCATATAAAATGATGACGAATGTCAATGTGTTTAGTTTTGCTATGCTTTACGGGATTGTTAGTTACTGAGATAGCAGCAGTGTTATCTATACAGAAAGGAGTATGAGTGAAATTCAGACCGTAATCGCGCAATTGCTGGTGTATCCAAAGAACCTGGGAGCAGCAGTTCGATGCTGCCATGTATTCTGCTTCACAGGTAGAGATGGCGACTGAGGTCTGCTTCTTGCACTGCCTGACACTAATCTGCCTCCAAGAAACTGGCATCCACCTGTTGTTGACTTCCGATTCTGATTGCAACCTCCATAGTCAGAATCCGTGTAAGCGACCAACTCCAAGTCTCCCCCTTTCGTGTATCACAACCCCAGCTTAGGCTTGCCTTTGAGATACCGCAATATCCTCTTCACACCCTTCATGTGAGATTCCTTTGGGTTTTCCTGAAACCGAGCACAAAGACAAACTGCAAACATAATATCAGGTCTAGATGCAGTTAAATACATTAAAGAACCTTTGATTGCCCGATATTGGGTGGTGTCCACGTCTGCATCACTGTCTGAGTCAGCACCCAGTTTGTGATTGACGCAAAGTGGAGTATCAAATGGAGTGCTAGCCTCCATCTTGAAGCGTTTGAGAACGTCTTGGACATATTTAGTCTGATGAATGAACATCCCATCTTTCTTCTGATCGACCTGCAATCCTAAAAAGAAAGTTAATTCACCCATTGCACTCATTTCAAACCTCTTTTTCATGACAGCTTCAAATTCCTGACACATGGCGACTTTTGATGCAGCAAAGATGATGTCGTCCACGTAGACTTGAACCAGAAGAAAATCTCCCCCTTTTCTCTTGACAAATAGTGTGCAGTCGATCTTTCCTCTTTCAAACCCATTCTCAAGCAAGTAATCAGATAAGGTTGCATACCAGGCACGAGGGGCCTGATGTAGTCCATATAAAGCTTTACTTAGCTTGTACACGTGATCAGGAAAGTCTGGGTCAGGAAAACCTGGAGGCTGCTCAACGTACACAACTTCATCGACTATATCGTTAAGAAACGCACTTTTCACGTCTAACTGGAACACCTTCATCTCATTGTGAGCAGCAAATGCCAAAAACAGTCGAATCGCTTCCAATCTTGCCACAGGAGCAAACACTTCATTGTAGTCGATCCCTTCTTGCTGATTAAAACCGTTTACAACCAGCCTCGCCTTGTTCCTGATGATTATACCTTTTTCATCTCTCTTGCATTTGAAAATCCATTTTGTGCCAATCGCATGCACATTCTTCGGTTTTGCAACCAATTTCCAAACCTCCATCTTCTCGAACTGGGCTAACTCTTCTTGCACGGTTTCGACCCACGAGCTGTCGTTTAGAGCCATTTGATAGTTCTTTGGTTCAATCTGGCTAATGAAGCAGGTGTACAAGCACTCGTTAATGATACCTGTTTCTTTGATGCTTGCGTAAACACAGGTGTCCTCATTCAAGCTTCGTCTTGTTTGTACACCATCAGACAAATCACCTATCACGTTCTCCAAAGGGTGATATTTATGAACTCCAGTAGTCGGAACCGAACTAACTTGCAGATTGTCTTCCAGGTTCGAAGATAGTTCATCAATGGGCGATTGTTGTTGAGAGTGAAAAGGATTGAAGAATTCGTCTTCTGTAGAGGCAGCAGGGGTATCAACAGCTATCTTCGTCATACTGCGGTCGTTGAACAAAATTTTCTTCCTCATCATAAAGAATCTGCGTAGCAATTCTCTCATCAACTTCTGCACACTCCAAGGAAGGCATATTAAAAGATTTAAAAAGCTTATCATAGTCGAAAGCCTCAGCGGGTCCCGTGCTTGGTTTTGGTGGTTTGTAACTTGTGATGTCAGTGTTACACACCACCTCAACCTTGCTGGTCGATAGATTAAAGACTCGTCTGTTGGGTGTCCCAACTACATATCCGACTAAAATACCCTCGTCGGCTTTCTCACCAAATTTTGAGTTCGTCTTTAATATCGAACACGGAGACCCGAATGGTTCGAGACCATTCAAGTTAGGCTTTCTACCATGCATAAGTTCATAACATGTTTTATTCAATCTTTTAACAGTTAAAACTCGATTAAGGATATAACAGGCTGTTGCAACAGCTTCAGCCCAGAACACCACAGGAAGTTTAGCATCGGCCAGCATGGTTCTGGCTCCTTCAATTAGCGTCCTGTTCTTCCTCTCAGCCACCCCATTTTGTTGCGGAGTATACGGGGCGCTGTACTGGTGGTCTATCCCTTTCTGTAAGCAAAACATCTCCATCTTGTAGTTTTTGAACTCTGTCCCATTGTCACTCCTGATGTATTTAACTTTTCTCCCCACGATATTCTCAACCTTGGTAATCATGTTAATTACCAACTGAACCGTTTCATCTTTTGTCTTCAGGAAATATACCCCAGAGTATCGAGAGAAATCATCAGTTATCACCAAGCAGTATGATGTTCCACCTAGGCTTTTTACATTTACGAGACCGAAGAGATCCATGTGAAGTAGGTCTAGGTTACTGACTATTGAATTGATCTTCTTGGTGTGATGAGATTTCTTATGTTGCTTTCCCTTTTTGCACGATAAGCATTGGTCTTCAAAGTTGAAATTTTTTAAGGGAGCACCAAGCACCAGCCCATTCTTGACAATGTAGTTCATTTTTCGAAGATGTATATGCCCCATTCTTCGATGCCATAACTCGGACTCCGATTCAGTTGCTTTTGACAGAAGACATGATTCTTTTGTTGCCATCTCAGTCGACCTCATGTCCATTACATATGTATTCTTTTCCCTTGGAGCCTTCATCACTATCCATGCTTCTGGTATCTTGAAACCAGGATATAGTACAATCGCTTCATTTTTGGTAAAGTGCACAGTGTAATCTTTGTCACAGATCTGAGACACACTCAGCAAATTATGCTTCAGCTCTTCAACGAAATTCACCTTTTCTAACTTCATTTTACCATTAGTTACCGTCCCAATCCCAGTAATTCTACCACCACTCTCTCCAGCAAAACTTACTCTGCCTCCCTGAACAGGTTTCCATTCGTGCAACAAATTCTTGTTACCAGTCATGTGCCGAGAACAGCCGCTATCCACAACCCATAGATTGTTTGCAGCCCTGTTCAACTGTTCCTGCACGATTAAAGCAAAGGATTAAAATCTGGGGACCCAAGACCTATTGGTCTTGGGTCGATTAAATCTGTTAAAAGGCATCCCATACTTTGGCTGTCCAAAGTTAGTATGAGAATGATTTCTGTAGTTCCTAAAAAGATACCTTCTTGTAGATTGACTATGAGGCCAACCAAACCTTCGTGAATTAAATGAGTTATAACCAGTGGTTTGATTGTTGTTTTTAAAAACTGATATTACTTTGAAATCTTGGTTTAGTCCAATGTCTGAACATTGGTGAGTTTGCATTTTTACCATTATAATAATCATTGTTCGGTTTATTCTCAGTTTTCGGAGGCCTCATACCTCTTAATCTCTGATTTAGAGGACAATCAGCAATCAGGTGTCCTATTTGATTGCATCTGAAACAACTCATGTGTCCAACTTTCGTCTCAACAGTTGTTTCAGATGTTGAGGTTGATTACTACCCGTTTGTCTAACATATGGAGGGACATACGGGTTTAGAGGGGAATTATTTTCAGTAGGTTTATATTCCTCCCCACATCTTAGTAACGCTACCTCTTCTTTTGTCTCACTAGATTCGGATGTCTTGTCCGAATCTGATGAGACAGAACTTGGAACAGAAATCTTAACATTCGAAACAGGCTTACTCGTTTCCTTTTTACTCAACTCTGGTTTTTTAATTGAAACTTTGACAGGAACTGTCTGATTAATCTCAACATCAACAGATTTCTGAGTGCTAGGATCATATGTATAATTATGATTATAAGGTGGTGGAACTTCAGAATATCCAATTCCTCCCCTTTTAACTGGGGAACGTTGATCACTTACGAGGTGATCAATTATTGCAGAGGAATTTCTAAACTGCTCAAGCTTTCTGTTTAGTTCCACCACTTTCACCTGGTAATCAGCTATCTGTTTATCCCTTTCAGCAATTAGTTTGGTTTTCTCTTCTAACACTTCATAGCTAAGATCAATTACTTGTATTTTTTCAGCAAGACTTGCTTTAAGACTTCTGATATCTTTTTCACTAGCCTTAATCTTTACTGAATAACTATTTTCTCTAGTTTTAGTGTAATGATGATCTTCTTTTAACGTTTTAAATTGAGAGTCTAAACTAAAAAACTGATCAGTTAATGTTTTCAATTGTTCAGACAGATTTTCACATTGCATACAAGGGAGTTCAGAACTTACCTCAGAGAGCTGATCATTCACCTCTGCCATATAAGCTTGATCTTCTCTCGTCTCTCTGTCGTTTCCTTCAGTTTCGATGTTAACCAAGTTGGTCTGTTCGAACACTTCCTCAACCTCCAGATTCCAATTGTATCCCCCGTTCTGTCTGGATACCATCGCCCTATTCTCATTACTTCCCCCATTCGGTTGTGCTGGCCTGTTCTGACTACGTTCTACTCTTTCATTGCTGCATTCTTTAGCAAAGTGGCCATTCTGTTGACAGTTATAACACCGGACCTTTGACTTATCGAAACCTGGTCTTTCACCAACGAACTTTCTACCAGTTTTCTTCATAAACCTTTAACTCTTCTTACTATCATCGCCATCTGCCACTGCAGATCCATCTCTTCCAGATCATCAGCATCGATCTGATCATAGTCTTCGTCTAAAGTTGCAGGGTCAACAATTTTACCTTTGATGTAATTTTCGTAAATAGCAATGAAAGATGCATAGAGAGCAAACTGCTGTTCAGCAGATTTAACGCTCATGGGCATCTGAGAGTAGTTGTTGTTCAGAACACTTGAAGAAAAACTACCAGTTGTTGCTTGAGGTTTAGAAGAATTTGTTCCACCAGCTATGAAGCATACCTCACCATATTGAAACATGTATGTCCTTTGTCAACCGAAATTGACACAGGGCTTTTGTTAATCGCTAAAATCTGCTCTCGAATCATATTTCAATTACCTGGATTGAACACGAATTGAAGGTGAAGAAAGAGTTAGGGTTTACGGCTTGAACAAGAATTTAAAAACATTTCTGGAAAGTTTTTAAGATGCAATTGCCTTAGGGCTTAGCTTCAGAATTATGAGGGGAGGGTGCGGCACTCGTGAATTGGATATGAGGTTTGTATTTAGAGGGTAACAAGGTTAGCACAAGTCCCTGCTCATAGTAAATGAAATTGATTTGTTTTCGTCTCGTTTGCTGTTAATTAACGAAATACACCATGTAGAAACATAGAGTAGGATTAAGGATTAGTTTATTTTGCAATATTCCGATTTCCTGGTTTATCGAAGCTAAATCGCCATGAGGAAGATGAGTGTCAGTGGTGACGGGGAGAGGAGGGAAAACAAAAAGAAATTTTTGTTTAAATTGTCATCTAGTCCCTATAGTTTGGTTTGAAGATTAAGAGTTGGTGAAACAATAGTTTAGGGTCTAAATGCACATAGTTGATACATTAAAAATTTTATGAATATGTTAATACGAGTCACGCTTAAGTAAAACAAAGATAAAAACGAATAATAACTCAACGATTTCATTAAATGAGAGGATCTGATCACAACGGGTAACAAAAACAAATACAAATATTAAACCTAATTTGACGAATGTCACAACATTTCCAACTTTTAGGAAATTTCTACCAAAATTAAATTAACATCCATAACAAAGAGATGCGGATACTTAGACTTAATTTGGTCTTCACCCTCCCAGGTGAATTTTGCATCGTGCTTTAATTCCCAATGAACGTTGACTAAAGGGATCCGGCTACGCTTGGTTTCCTTAACCATTCGATCCACTATTTCCACCAGTCTTTCAACGAAGTGCATTGTCTTATCGATACGTACCTCGTTATGAGGGATATAAAGGTTCTCATCGGCTAGACACTTTCGAAGTTTTGAAATGTGAAACACAGGATGAATGCCTTGAAACTCTTGCGAGAGCTCAAGGCGATAGGCTACATCTTCGATTCGTTCAAGGATATTAAGTGGACCATCATAATGAGGGGCTAGTTTACACTTTAAACTGAAACAGACTACCCGTTTCCAAGGTGAAACCTTGAGGAGGACAAGGTCTCCGACTTTGAATTCCAAGGGTCGTCGTCGCTTATCAGCGTAAGACTTTTGTCGACTTCTATCAGTAAGCCGATTATTGTGAATTTTAGCTATTTTATCGATGGTATCTTGTACCATTTCGGGTCTATGAGCTGAGTTTCACCAATCTCATTCCAAAAAATAGGAGAACCACATTTACGGCTATAGAGCGCTTTGAATGGAGCCATTTTGAAGCTAGAATGATAACGATTATTGTACGAAAACTCAACCAACAGAAGATGAGTATCTTAATTACCACCAAAATCAAACACACAAGTTCTTAGCATATCCTCAAGGGTTTTAATGGTTCTTTCAGACTGACCATCCTTTTAAAGATGATAAATGGTGCTACGGTCTAGACGGGTTCCGAAAGCGGTTTGAAGCGAATTCCAAAATGAGACATGAAACAACCATCATGGTCAGATATAATACTCATAGATATACCATGGCAAAAAAAAATCTCTTTGACAAAGATTTGAGCGAGTTGATCGATCAGAAGCTTTTCCCGATTGGGATTGAAATGACCTGACATGGTTAATCGATCGACGATTACCCAAATACTATCATGTTGCCTCTTGGTGGTTGGAAGTTTTGTGACGAAGTCCATCATAATGTTCTCCCACTTCCACACTAGAATGAAAGGTTGCACGAGGAAACCAGTAAGTTTTTTATGCTAAGCTTTTACCTTAGCACATATTAAACATTTTCAACATAGACAACGATATCTTCATCCGAAAGTAGTTCGAGTATCAAAATAAATTTTATTTGCACCGGGGTGGATAGAATTTCGTGACTTGTGAGCTTCGTCCTTTATAAATGTGCGAAGATTGTCACGATCTGGGACCCAAAGGTGGTGAAGAAAATAGAGCAAACAATCACACTTGGTTTCGAGTTGAAGTTCAGCGCCACACGACATCTCTTTATACATATTGCCTTCGGTGATGAAGATGTGTTGGACCTCAGAGATACGTAGTTGAAGATCAATCTAAATAACAACGCTTTAAGGAAGAATGCTCTTGTCATGTTTTTTGCGACTAAGAGCACCAACCACTATGTTTGCATTACCGGGATGGTAACGTATTTCACAATTGTATTCGGTAAGAAGTTAGGCCCATATTTGTTGCCTTATGTTTAGATCTTTTTGGACAAAAATATGTTGGAGGCTCTCGTGGTCGGTGAAAACCGCACATTTCATCCCACACAAATACAACAACATCGAACTCAAGGTTGTGTGTCGTATAATTCTTTTCATGAACCTTAAGTTGTCGTGACTCATAGGCAATGTTGCAAAAGTCGATAGGCGGTCCCTAGGCGGCCGACCCCCTTGGAGGTTGTACTCGGAGTACTCGGGGAATACTCGGAGAGTACTCGGACATGATAAATATAAAGAAAATTAGATTTTGGGTAATATATATTTTTCAAATATCATAAGTTTACTAATATTTAAAAAAAATAAATGAATATCAATAAAAATAACAGAAATACATTTTTAAACACTAAATTATTCTAAAAAATGTTAATCATTAATTAACAAATAATGATATTCGTTCTTTAATATTATAGAAATATGAATTATGTTGTATTTTTTAAGTCAAAATAGACCCAAGTTAACCGACTAGATGTGATTTAAGCTAATGTTGACCACCTTTAACACATTTTTAGTTACTAGGCGGAGTTAAAGAAACTCCCCTAGGCATCATACCTTGTAGCGAGTACTCGGAGAGTACTCGGCCTTGTAGACCAACTTTTACAACATTGCGCATAGGTGACGACCTTGCCTCGTTTCATGAGAACACAACCGAGACCTTGATTCGAGGCATTACAATAGACAATAAAATCATCATTTCCTTTGGGAAGGGCTAGGATAGGAGTTATACAAAGCATATGCTTCAATGTTTGAAAAGCTTCGTCCTGCTTAGCCCCCGCCCACCCTCCCCACTCATATCATAAGGTTTACCCTTATGATTTAATGTGGTGAGGGGTAAAGAAATCTTGGAAAGGTTCAGAATGAAACGACGGTAATTACCAGCGAGAGGAAGAAAGGATCGAACTTCCGTGGGTCAAGTTGGGCTCTTTTTATTTTTAACAGCTTCGATTTTAATGGGATCGACGTGAATGCCCTTTTCGTTAACGATGTGACCAAGGAACTGGACTTTGTTTAACCAAAACTCGCATTTGGAAACCAGGCAAAGAGTAGTTCTTTCTTCAACAACTCGAGGATATCGTGCAAATGCATTTCATGCTCAACTTTAGAATTTGAGTAAATGAGAATGTCGTCGGTGAATACGATCTATCAATATAAGGCTTGCATATGCGGTTCATCAAGTTCATAAATACCGCAGGTGCATTTGCCAAGACAAAAGGCATAACCCTAAATTCGTAATTACCGTAACGAGTATGAAAAGCGGTTTTGTGTATCGCATCCTCATGAAAGCACAATTGGTGATAACCCCAACAAATATCAATTTTTGTAAAGAAAGATGTGCCTTGAAGTTGATCGAAAAGGTCTTCAATTCTAAGAAAAAGGTAGCGGTTCTTAATCGTGATTTTATTGAGTTCACGAGAGTCGACTCACATTCGAAATGAACCATACTTCTTCTTAACGAGTACGAGGTAAACCAGAAACGTTCTCAGGGAAAACTTCTGGAAAATCACGAACTACCAGAATGTCTTTTATTGTCTTCTTTTCTTGTTTCTTTTCCATGACATTGGCAACGAAATCCACATACTTTTTATGTAAGTATTTTTGGTATTGAGTACACGAAATAAGCTTATGCCCCTTGGAAGGCTTCTTGCCGAAAATACGCAAAATCTGATCATCATTGTGCGGAATTCTCATATACTTCTCAAAGCACACGATTTCAGCATGGTGTTAAGCTACCAAATCCATGCCTACTATGATATAAAAAATTTTGAGTTGCATAGGAATAAGATTGATAGAAAATTCATAGTCGTTGAGATTTAGAGTACGACCACGAATAACCGAGTCAATCAAGATAGTTTTAGCATTCGCGGCTTCAACCGTAAATGATTTTTCGAGTTTAGAACGAGATAGCGAAAGCATAAGCTCAAATTCAAAAGACACGAAACTCAAATTGGCACCGGTCGAATAAAATGGATGCATAAACGTTATTAACCAAGAACATACCGTTCACCACATCATTGTTATGCTGAGTTTGATTGCATTAATCATGAATGCCCTCTACGAGCATTGAGGGCGGCGGGTGTAGCTTCAGAAGTCGAGGCTTGATTGTCTTGAACTGGTTGAAAGGCCTGAACTTGATACGCTTGAGCGAATCAATGACACACATTGCTCTAGGACACACAGGCGGAGCGAACAATTTGGACTTGATATGCAAATCAAGGACATGCATTGAGGAAATGACTAGGATCTCCACAACTGAAACATGCTAGAGGGGTGGGGTAAGATTAAGCAATGGGTTGAGCTTGAATTAAAACACGGTTTTTGGTTGAAACGGCCACAATGGGTGCATTGTCGGCAAGGGAGCCGAGTTGATGGTGTCGTTGGCAAATTTGGCAAAAACGGTGGTGAGGACTGTGGTAAGGTTTCTTTGGGGGTGGAGGTTCAAGGTTTTGGGTTTGAGTTTGTTGGTACATAGGTTAAGGTGGGTTTTGTTAGGTTAATGCATAAGTTTGCTTTCGTTTCTTGGAGTGGTTGCTGTTGTTGCGGTTTACTTTGGGTGTGGCATTGGCATTGACCTCTTTGGAAGGTTCGACCTCGGTTTTCTCAACAATCTTCTCACTTCCTTTGAGGCTACCCGCCTTAACGTGGTTGTTAGACAAGGACGCATCAAGGACAATAGTCTCGCGAAGAGTTTTTGGAGTAGTGCTCTGGACCGAGTAAAGGATTTGCCTTGGTAAGCACAGAATATACATGCAAATCCCACGAGAGAGAGGAGTGACAAGATGTGGCACCAAGACACTAAGCTCGTTGAAGCGAGCGGTGTAAGTAACGTTATCAACACCCTCTTGCTTGAGATTCCAAAATTCCACCTTAAGATTCATGAGTTCATTGGGTGGATAGAACTCTGCGGTCATGATTTCCTTCAGTTCTTCCCATGGAAAAGCCATGGCTACATTAGCACCACGAGTGGATTTGAAGCAAAGCGTGTGTTCTTGTCGCCGGGACATTCGATATGGAGGAAAGTACTCTCCATACTTTGGTACTATTGCAGTAGGGCAGTGGCATCATTAGAGACATCAAATGTAGGAGGTTTCGCATTGGTGAAGGTCTTATAACAATAAGAGTTGGAGTTCGGACCCGAAGTGGCTGAGTTCAAATTGGACGCAATTGTTTGGTGCATTTGAGCCACCATTTCCGGGAGCACAATAGCCGGTTGCTTAGTGATCTGGGCTGTCATCTTGCGGCTGGAGTTTCTTGCGGGGTGATGAGGGAAATGAGCAGACATGCTAAAAAGAGAATAATACGAGTATGAGTTCTCAAGTGACGATTTCCAGGAGTAAAATACTTAAACCATTTGAATAAAATAAAAAAATTCATAATACTAAAATCATATGAAAACTATATTAAATTGAAATTAGAATATTCATGTATCACTATGATTTTTCTAATACAACTTAATATTCAAGAAATCAAAATGAAAAATTCAATTGTTCATGTATCACCATGACTTGTTTAACTTTCCAATTAATACAACAATATAAGCAACTGAGACTTAGGAGTCATACGTTGCATGAACCATCATGACTTGCATGTAAGTTAAGAGAAGGAGTGCAACCATTCTCTATTCATAAAGGAAAATGGTCACGTTTGACGACTTAAAGTTGTGGTCCGTATGACGTGTGGTGTGGTATGCTTTGGCCTAATAAGTTCCAGCACCCTTTTCAAACCCTCCAACTAAGCAACTAGTCCTGGGTCTGATTGGGATTTATGCACATTGCTTATCTTTAGGTTTAAAAACCTTGGTGTAAAGGGTTCGAAAAAAATGTGTCACCCTTCCAGTTATGACATACCCGTCAATCGAATTTTGAAAACGTAAAAAAAATCTAAAAGATTAAATAATAAATATTGTGTAGGCATAAGCCTTAGAGTTTGTTTTTGTATATGTGAGTAGGAGATGATACAAAATTTTATAAATATAAATTCGAGCGTATGAATGAACTTTAAATAAAATTGTGGGCACATAGTATATAAGGTATACATGCAATTTGAGGCCTAAAATAAACTATAACTAAACTAGGCCTATACGTCTAACAACCTATCTTATAGTTACGGCTCTGATATCAATCTGTAATGCCCCGACTTTAAGCGGAATACGCCCGGGTGGAACGTAGAGATCACTCATAAGCTTGTAACACTATTAAAGCGACAATATTTATATATTTTTTCTTTTCATAACGTAAAAAGTACAAAATTATTCATAAATAAAAAAGAAAAACACATCATCGAAATAGTAAATAAGTTCTTTATTCACATAGCCTAAGGTATACTAATGATCTTCATCCTTAGCACGCCATCGATTTAACCTTTAGCACGTTGAAAATAATATATTTGTCACTATTTAGTTGGTAGTTTTCATAAGCTTTTGCGTATATATATATATATGCATAATTCAACGTTCGTGACGCAATAAATATTCAAGCTAAAGTAAATGAAATCAATTAATGTCGTCCTATCGTTCCTTTAGCCGGGGTCATAGGGGAAATGAGAACCACCTTACGAAACAACCAAAGTTGTAACTTTAGACGGCGCAGGTACGTCTAGTCGGACCCTCCCACAATGTGTATGCATTTGCGTAACTTCTACCATAAGAATAGTAAGCACATTGGAAGCAAGTTCACGTATAATCATAAAAAAATATAAAAGAATAGTATTAACATGTACGATAATTATGAATCGGTTTATAAACAAGCACATAACTAACAAAATAAAACTTGTGACATGCTACACCCCAAAAATATTAAAAGCGTTAAAATGGGTTATGACGAACTCACTTGAAATGAGGAATACGTTAACGGGAAAATGGTGACGACTAAAGTAAACAAGTTGGTTTTGAGAGAAGTTCCAACAATTTGTCCTATGTATCAAAGCGTAAATAAAATAAATACATAAATTAACTGAACGAACAAGATACAAAGAAAAGGGTTGGTAACGAATTTGGAGTTTGTTAATGTATTAGTTATACTTTAAAAATTATGGATAAAAGTGCAATTAAAATTTGAGTTAAGTGCTATTTTAGTACCCATGGTTTGTTCAATTACGCATCTTTAGTACTGTTTTCAATTTTTTGGCAAATGGATACTTCACATTTCTAAAACTTGCCAGTTTGGTACTTTTTTACTAACCCCGTCTATTTTATCCGTTAAGTCAGAGGTAATTTGGTAACTTGTTTATTTTCTTTATTTTTTATCATTTCTTTTGGGCGCCTTCAACTAATGTGGCACAAAACAAAAATAAAAGATTGTAATTACACCCGACATCCAACCATTAAAGACCACCATTGCAACCTTTGAAGACCACTGTTGCCATTGAAGACCTCCCCCTATGGAGAACCACCCCCGCCACCAACGCCACAATAAAGACCACCCAGACACTATCGAAAACTACCACCAGCAACACCAAAAACCACCGTCGTCACGATTTTGCATTTAAGCCACCGGACACAACCCTATCGGTAGTTACTCATATTTGATAGCCACCATCGCCCCTTTCAGATCTAGAATCTATAAGTTACAAGGCCAATTTCAGTGGAGAGAAAGTGAGGGGTAGATATATTGAGAGAACGGGATATATATATATATATATATATATATATATATATATATATATATATATATATTAATTTTGATGGGAAGCCGGAACATCGAGAGGGGGTTCGACAAGTCGTCGGAAAGTCAAAAGGGTTTCTAGCAATTCCGATCTGATGCGAAAGCGAGTTGTTAAGTGGTCTGAGATGCGGTGGCAGTCTCGTTGGTTTACGGTTATTAGTACCATAGCTGCCCCTTTAAGTAGGGTTCAGCTGGGGTTGTACAAATGGTGGCCTGAATTGCATTGTGGCGGTGGCTGACTTGAGAAGAGGAAAAGAATGTTTGCGTAATTGATGGTGGAAAAATTTTCTATTTTTAATTATTAATTAGCCTTTCCCTCTTTTATTTCAAAGAAAATAAAATAATGAAGAATATAACCAATTTACCAAATTATCCCTGCTTAACGGATAAAAATAGACGTTGTTTGAAAAAAGTACTAAAATTGCAAGTTTTAGAAAACTGGAGTAGTTATTTGCAATAAATTCAAAAATGATACTAAAGTTGCGTAATTAGACAAACCATATGTATTAAAATGGAACATAAATCTTAAAATTTTGTTAATTTAGTTTTTATAATAAAACCGGGAAACGATTACTAAGGTGTTTTTACGAGCTTTAAAATAAACTGGGAAACGATTACTAAGGTGTTCTAATGTCGACTCTCCTCTCGGACTCACCGACACTCAACCCTAATGGAAATAAATACTACCCAACCAAGGATAGAGGAACAATTTAGCTTAACACAAACTAAGTTAAGTAACCGCTCACGATCCCAAAGCCGACAAGAACCGAACCCGCTTTCGCGCAATCCTAATCCTAACATGCAAAGGCTATGATACGACTTTACTTCTTATCACCTCTCGGTCTCTAAGAAGGTCTTTACCAGCTGAATTATACCAATTAACAATGTCAAGAAAACCCTACGATGATATCTACCACAAGCAAATTCTCAACAACAAGTAAAGAATCAAACAAGCAACAATCAATCAAAACAAATTCAACCAATCAAAGCATGAGGTTATTGAGATATTGTTAACAAATTTCCAGCCACTAAACACAACCTTATTCAATATCAAACCAAACTTTACAATAGTAAATCAAGTCATTTGATCAAACAATACATAAAACTCATCAAAACGAACAATTATCATCGAACCTAGGTAGAACAAACAAGTATAGCCACTCATGTGCTTTGGACAGCAGCAAACACTTAAGAAAACAATCATAATACTAACCAATTCATAATCAAACTCAATCCACAGTCAAGTATAATCAATAACAACTCAATCATAAACTCAATTACAAAACAAGTCGATTTCAAGATTAAAAACGAAGTAAATATGAAACATAAAACAAACCAAAGATTATGGAGATGTATTATGATGTTCTTGGTTGGTCTTAGATGCTTAACACACTTGTGAATTGGCTGCCAAAACTTCTTTTCTTCTTTGTTCTTGAACTTTCCGATCGAAAATAACAATGGTAAAGTTTTATATTTTTTTTCTTTTTCCTTGTTGCCTATGATCGGACACCACTCCAAGGGAGTTGATTTAATATTTTTTCTTCTTTTTGTTTCTTCCTGGCCGACCAAAACTTCTCACCAAACCTTTTTGGAATTTATATTCTTTTTATCTTTCCTTGATTGATTTGTGCTACCACCACCGATCGGATATTATTATGAGGGCCTAGCTTATATTTTTTTTTCTTTTTGATGATGTTGTCGCACGCCACTTTTTTTAGGTGCTAGGGTTTTTTTTTATTGTTATAATATATTATAACACATGCAAAACATCATAAAAATGGGTTCGGGCCGAGCTTTAACTTGATTCTTCAAAAATTAAGCATAAAGGCCACTAAGTGTCTTGAAAAGCTCGGTTCTTTTGTCTTTTAAACCCGCAACCTATAAAAAAATATAATTATGTAATATCGTACTAAAACAAGTTAAGAAACATTAAATATTATATATAAAAGTGACTAAAACAATGATAAATTGTGCGGAAAACAAGTGTGTTTTACAACACATCAAACATCCCCACACTTAAAAAATTTTTCGTCTCTGTAAACAAAATTCTACACAGGATCATAACCAAGTGAAAACAACAAACTCCCGGATTATTTAATATTATTAAAACAATAGAAACAACTCGACATATTGACCACGATCGCCAATATATTTGTCCACTTAAACCCAAACACTAACCAATCAAGCCCCCAATTGTATTAAGCTTTTTAAGTTCAAGAGTCACCGCTACACCTACCCCATCTCAGACAAAGAGAGCTAGAAAAACTAGAGTCGAAACAGATTGGTTCGACAAATCACCGTAAGCCAAGGACTAATTGATGGTACTAAGTAGATGCACTCGATGAAATTTGATGAATGAATGGTCATGTGGAGGCCGTACAAGCTATTCCTAAATGTTATTAGACTTTCTATAAATCCCTACTTTGATATTTATTGACTAAGAACCTCGAGCCCCAACAGCGATAACCTCATAGTCATTATCCCCTTAGCAACGTGTAAACTCTCAGCCCCGTCTTGTATGTGTATCTTTGGCCTCTTTTACTATTTTTTGATGGTTTTTGCATCTTTTGTATGTACTTTATTTTTTTCTTTTTTTTCATGCTTTTGCAGGATATTTTTTTCAACCTAAATAAAATATAACTATTTTCTAAGCTAATAAAAAGTTGGTCATTGTGGCGGTGTGCTGGTTTTAGTACATCTAAGTTTTACAATCTCAAAGTTATTAGACTATGGTAATCCTCCCAAAGCATCGAAATTCGATTTCTCTGTTTCTCAAATTATTAGGTTAATTAAATATGCTAAAGAGGACGATCAAAGCTAGTTTGGCATATCGACACATCCCAAATCAGATATGCAAACCATCTCTTCTTTTATTATTATTATGTTTTTCAAAAGTTCCAAGAGCTTGTTAACACAACGGTTATAATATCATTTCCTGCTTAACGTAGAAGAAAAACAAATTTCAAGGGACATTTTTTTTGAAACATTATTTTTAATTCAGTCGTCCCAGTCACTTTCAGTTTTCGGGTAAATGCCTATCCCGTATGTCTACAGGTAGATAACATGACCAAATATATACAAGCATATGTCCATCTAAGTTAAGTAACCGACATAATTTTAAGCGAAAGAATTAAACAAAACACACAACAGTCGACTAAGTCACTTTCGGTTTTCAGGTAAAGGCTATCTCGTATGTCTACAAGTAGATAACATGACCAAACATATACAAGTATATGTCCCTCAAACTTATGTAACCGACATATTTTTAAGCGAAAGAGTGCAAAAATATTTTTATTTATTTTTTTTTTTTACATTTTTTATTTTTTTTTTACTTTTTCTACAACTAAATAAAATAAACTCTCATCCCCACACTTAGAACGAAATCCTCCTCGATGAGAATAAGGAAAAGAAAAAAAATAAAATAAAAATAAAACTTAAAATTTTCAAGAATAAAACAGAGAACGGGTTACTCCCCTGGTTTATATGCAGAATCTTCACCAGCGGTGTATCAATCGACCGACCGTATAACATTTCATTCGTGGCCACAACCTCGGGAGAACCAGTTCCAAAACGCTATCAGAGCCACCATGCACATAATAATACCTGCAATAACTCAAACTCGCTCTCATGTAGATGTGTATAAAACAAAAAACAAAAACATACGAAATAAACATATTTTTGTGTTTTTGTATTTTTTTTTATTTTTTTTATTTTATTTTATTTATTTATTTATTTATTTTATAAATAGAGTACACCTAAAATCGACTGACTCGAATGGAAATTGAGCACGAGCGATTTCATTTCGGAACATCCTAACAAAGACAAAATAAGGAAAACAGATATAAAAAAATAATAAAAATACACACTCTACAACTCGGGTTATCTCCCAAGTGATGCATCCAACACGTCTACGCCTCGGTGAGTTGGTCAAAGTAGAATACCTCGAATATCTGATCAGCAATTGGTTCGCCTATGTAGTGCTTCAACCTGTGACCGTTCACCTTAAATTTTCCGCTCTTATCTTGTATCTCAATAGTGCCACACAGGAATACCTCAGTGACTGTGAACGGTCCCGACCATCGGGATTTCAACTTTCCGGGAATAACCTCAACCGAGATTTATACAATAAAACCAGATCCACACACTTGAACTGCTTATTACCTTTCAATTTTCTATCATGCAGTTCCTTCGTCTGCTCCTTATACTTAAACGACTGCGCGTACGCGTGATCCCGGAGCTTCTCTAAGTCACCTAGTTGGTAGAAACGAGTGCCTTATGTGGCAGACAAATCATGATTAACCCTCTAGACGGCCCATGAAGCACAGTGCCCCAACTCAACAGGAAGATTACAGGCCTTCCCATAAATCATCCAAAAGAGTGTGGAACCGGTCGGAGTTTTGTAGGCTGTACGGAAGGCCCACAAAGCGTCATCCAATTTGTCGGACCAATCCCGAAGAGTCGAACCAACCATTTTCTCAAGAAAGCGTTTGATTCCCCGATTACTCACTTCCACCTGCCCACTAGTCTGTGGGCGGTAGGCGGTCACAAGTCGATGGATGACCACATTGCGCTGCGACGCCTTTTCCATCTGCATGTTGCATAAGTGAGTACTTCGATCACTGATCAAGGCTTTCGGGACACCAAAATGAGAAAAAATGCTCTTAAGAAACAAGACTACAACTCGGGCATCATTTGTGGGTAAAGCCTTGGCTTCTACCCACTTTGAGACATAATCAACGGCCACGGGTATGTACTTGTTCCCACGCGAAGATGGAAACGATCCCATGAAATCAATGCCCCACACAACGAAAACCTCACAAACCTTACTAGCATTTTGGGGCATTTCATTTCACGACGAGATGTTGCCGACACGCTGGCAACGATCACAACTTCTCTCAAACGCATACGCATCCTTAAAAGTCCAAGGCCAATAAAAACCAGAATCAAACACCTTCTTCGCCGTCGAACTCGCACCTTGGTGACCAACTTTCGGTCCAAAATGACAATGGCTCAGAATCTGCCGTCCCTCCTTAGCCTCCACGCACCACCTAATCAGCTGATCAACAGCGATACAGAAAAGATACGGGTCGTCCCATAGGTAGAACTTAACATCAACAAGAATTTCTTCTTTTGCTAGTAAGGCATCTTCGTGAGGTACCCCTCCGCAAGATAGTTCGCGAGTTCAGCGAACCATGGAAAACCCTCCTCGTATGTTGTAACAAACATGAGACTCTCTGTCGGAAAACGATCATCGATCCTGACACCCAAATCTCCTAACTCCGCTCCCTCTAGACGCGAAAGATGATCGGCTGCACATTCTCGCCCCTATTTCTCACGGATCTCAATATCAAATTCTTGAAGCAACAGGATCCATCGGATAAGACGAGGCTTAGCATGATCCGTGTACACAATCGTCTTGGATAGAACTAGATAGGACCTAAATTTATCGAATGCAAACACCACAGCTAAAACTCTTTCTCGGTAGTGGTATAACTCTCATGTGCACCATTTAAGGTCCGGCTAGCGTAGTAAATCGGACAGAAGTGTTTATCCTTCCGCTATCCAAGAACCACTCTGACTACGAAGTCGCTCGCGTCACACATCAACTCGAATGGTAATGACCAGTCGGGAGTAATCATGATCGGGGCGTTAACGAGTTTTTCTTTTAATTGATCAAACTCCTCGATACACTACTAAGAAAAAAAATTGAATGGAGCATCCTTCTCCAGAAGTTTGCTCATTGGTCTCGCGATCTTAGGAAAATATTTGATAAAGCGGCGATAGAACTTGGCATAACCTAGAAAACTTCGGATAGGATCTCATGGAAGTGGGCGGGGGAAGATTAGAAATGGTCTCGACCTTCGCCCAGTCAACCTCAATCCCCACACTCAAAATATAATGCCCCAAAACAATGCCCTCGCGTACCATGAAATGAAACTTCTCCAAGTTAAGGACTAGGTTAGTGTCAACGCAATGGGCCATCATCCTCTCAATATTAGAAAGGCTATGATCAAAGGAACACCCAAATACAGAAAAAACTGTCCATGAAAACCTCCATGGAGTCCTCGATCATGTAATGGAAATAGCCACCATGTAACTCTGAAATGTGGCTGGAGCCTTACACAATCCGAACGACATACTTCTATAGGGAAACGTTCCATAAGGACTGGTAAAAGTGGTTTTCTCCGGGTCATCAGGAGCTATCGGAACCTGAAAATACCCGGAGAACCCATCTAAGAAGCAGTAGTACTGCTGACCTGCCAAGCACTCAAACATCTGATCAATTAAGGTTAAAGGAAAGTGGTCTTTCCTAATCCTGGTGGCATCATTCATTCTGCGGTAGTCGATGCAGATATGCAGACTCCCATCCAGTCGAAGTCCTAGTGGGAATGAGCTCGTTCCTCTCATTGGTGACGACAGTCATGCCACCCTTTTTAGGAACCACTTGAACTGGACTCACCCAAGCACTATCAGAATTAGGGAAAATGATCCCCGCATCAAGGAGTTTAATGATCTCCTTCTTCACAACCTCTTGTATTTTCGGATTAAGCCGTCTTTGCAGCTGAAAGACAGGTTTGAAATTATCATCCATAAGGATTTTATGAGTGCAAAACGAAGGGTTGATACCCTTAATGTCGATAATCTTCCATGCAATCGCCTCCTTGTGCTCTCATATCACCCTCAACCCCAACAACTTCCTCTTCTCGACCTCCATCAAAGCAGATGCAATAATAACCAGCAGCTTCTTTTCTTCATCTAAAAATGCATACTCTAGATGGGCAGGAAAATCCTTAAGCTCTAAGGAAGAAGGAGGACTCTCAAAGGAAGATCGGTCCATTAGAGCATCTCGTATGATCCCAGCAGACACGCCAGATTAAGGTCCATGTGACTCGGTGTCGTCATCCAAGGACTGATCGGTCATGGAAACCATCTCAATCTCCGAAATCTCCATATCAAGAATCTGGGTGTCAGAGGCAGATCCTCCATAGTTCTCACTGAAAAACTCCCCAATATGTTTCATGATGGTATCGATGAAGTATAAGGAGTCATCAGCAGACTTGGGGTGTTTCAGTGACTGTCGAACGTCAAAGGTAACGTTCTCATCCCCAACTCTCAAAATCAACTTACCCTCGCAAACGTCGATCAACGCCTGTGTAGTGGCAAGGAATGGTTGGCCTAAGATAAGTGGGACAATATCATCATCATTCATGTCCGAGATGACAAAGTCCACCGGGAAGATGAACTTGTCGACACGAACGAGCATGTTCTCGACCACCCCTCGGGGGAATTTCACAGAACGATCAGCAACCTAGATACTCATCCGGGTAGGCCGCGGCTCGCCTAAACCAGCTTGCGATACATAGAATACGGCATGAGATTAATACTGGAACCAAGATCCGCCAGCACATAAATTATCGTATCATCACTCAAGATGCAGTGAATCGTGAAACTCCAAGGATCGGACATCTTCTCTGGTAAGTTTCTCGGCAAGACTGCAGAGCGACTAGCACTCAATGGGATGGATGAGACGTCAGCTAACTTTTTCATATTTCGGCATTTGAGTGAGTGCCTCAAGGAATGGAATGTTAAGGTGAGGTTGCTTCAAAATACCAAGAAATTTGGAGGTATGGAACTCTAGGTTTATAGACTCTCGCTGGTGTGCTGGGTAACCGATGATCCTCGATCTGTATTGTACTTCTTGGGTTGCGCCTCTGATGCACCTTGGACGGTGGAGACTCTAACTGAATCTCCTCGTCCACCTGTTCTTCTCCATCGACCGCAAGCTCCTTAACGACTCTTCCTCTAGTCGCCTTCTGAATCATGGACTCGCTGTGTGCCCCTCCACCGCTCCTCGTCGTCACATCCTTCGCGAATCCCTTAGGGTTCTCCTCGGTATTACTCAGAAGTGTACCTGGCGGCCTTTCATTTAATCGACTCACTATCTATCCCATCTGCCGCTCGAGATTTTGAATTGACGCTCCTTGATTTCTCATGAATGACTCGTACTCACGGAATTTATCTTGGGTCTCTTTGTGACCGGAATCCTCTCACGTCATGAGCTGTGACAACATCTGTGTCTGTTGTGCCATCATCTCATCTAAAGTGGGCTTCTTCTCCCCGCTACTCGCTCCCTCACCGGAATCCTAGAATAGAGTGTGACACTGTTGGAAGCCGGGATGATTTCTGTTTCTCCAGTTGGAATTTTGATTGCCTCTCCACCCCGAATTATAAGAATTGAAAGAATTTTGGTTTCGATTCGGATTACTAACAAAGTCTACCGGCTCCTTCTAGAAACCTACGGGGCACTGAACAGTATCATGCCCTCCTCTACAAATCTCGCACAACTTACTCTTCACCTGCTAGTCCTTCACAATCTTCACAAACTCCTCAACCTGTGCCGCAAGTGCGGTGTTCTTGTCGACCAAATGCATGCCGCATGATATAGAGTTGACGGTCTTGGTGCTCTTGGCGGGTTGTCGCTGGTATCCACTCATGGCTAACCCATTAAAAAAAGAAATGCACTCATCCGTATCCTTCGTCGTCAACAAATTTCCTCCCGCCGCCGTGTCAAACATACTGCCCAGTCTTGCAGGCCATGGTCCGGACATAAAAAAAGTAGATTTTTGAATCTCTCTCATGCCTCGTAGAAACTCTCGGTGTTCTCCATATGAAAAGAATGATTCTGATTACAAAAACGAGCGGCCTTAGCCGGAGGATCGTATTTCTCAAGAAATTGGGACTGCATGGCGGCCCAAGTACCTATGGATCCCTGTGAGAGGGACTCAAGCCACATACTCGCATGATCAATGAGTGAGAACAGAAAAACGCAGAGTTTGATGGCGTCTTCGGATACGCCGGCAAGATGAAAAGTGTCAAAAACACGTGTAATCCGAGTGAGATGAGAATGCGGGGTTTCGTGGTGGAACTCGTGAAATTGAGCAGAATGTGAGATGGTGTTCAGAATGTTCGATGGAATATGTCAATTCGTGTTAACTGCGATGGCTGGTAGAACAATGTTGGATCTCGCGCCAGCATCGACCGGACGGGCCCAGTCTACAACTGTCATCCTCTGTGGTGCGTCGGCCATAATCCTATCCCTAACGGCGGATTCAGAAAAAGTAGGAGAAGAGGATGTATTGTTGGAACCCGTGAATCAGTCACTATAACTATAACAGATCTCGGATCTGTGTGTATTTGATTAATCCTAAACTCGGATCTAGCCCATAATTACGTTTGATTATATGTGTTATATGTGTATGTATTATCAGTATTAGTAGTTGTAGATGTGTAATATTAAGAAGAAGATCAAGAGCGATTTGGACAGAGGTTCGATAATTATCTCTCAAAACTAAAATTAAACGTGAAAAGTGTTCACCTATAAATAGAAGACGGACCTAGTTCGTTAACATCCCCTAACGAACTAGAGTCCGCTTCGTTACATACATTACAAAGTAAATAGTTTAACGAATCACCCCCTGATTCGTTAAACATCCTTAACGAATCAGAGGAAACTTAACTTAAGTCTTAGTTCGCTAAACAACCTTAGCGAACTAGACACAATAGCGAACTAAACATAACTTAATTGTTTTTTAAATTAAACAAAACGACAAATACATTAAAGATAAATAAAAAGACTCAAGACGCAAAACCGTGCACTAACAGACACCTCCTCATCTTGAGCTCTTTGTTTTTGGTCTTCACTTGAAACGCTTGGACTGCCAGTCTCCGCAACTATGAATTACATTTTCATGACAAACACGCACAACGCGTTGGAATTGCATAGCCAGGTCATAGTCTTCATTGCGTTCGATCATAATCTGGTTCTTGTGTAGCACGTCATTGTCTGTTTCAGATAAATTAACCAACCACATAGGGTCGATTATCTTGATAAGCTCAGTCTTCAGTCCTTTACCAAGCACAATGACGCCCTCGCTAGTATGGTTGTCATAGTACCAGCGGTCAAACGAGAGATGCATGTGTTGGTGCATCGTCTTCACCGGCACTCGCTTCATCGTCTTTGGCAGTTTTACCTTAAGGACAAGTTTCCTCCATCCAGTCCTTGGATCAATCTCGTCAATACGTTTACGTCTCGGGACCTGGGGCTTGAAGAACTTGAAACCATGATTGACCTCGAACAGTAAGTGTTGATGAAACCACTCAGCTGTCCGGTAACCACCACGATTGATAAATGGACGACTCGCGAGGGTACGAACATCCCAACGCGGTAATGTAAGAACATCCATTATCGTTTCGTAGTACTGGATTCCCTTCTCCCATTTAACTATACATACCTTATGCTCGGAATCATAAAGCCAAAAGACGATATCACCATGTACCTTGGATACAGTCTTGAAGGAGGTCACTTGGTTTGCTTTGACCCAAGTTGCAGCTATGTCTTTCCGTTCTTGATCTACATACCGATACGCCTTGATAATCTTACCCGCCGCTTTGTAGCTGAACCACTTAGCAATATCGGCATCGGTTGGATTTTCAATCGAGTTGAACCGAGTATCCACAACCTTCTTACCCTTTGACGTCTTCTCCAAATCATCTTCAGCTGCTTTAACCGTTTGTGTTGAAACAAGTCACGGTACTCCTCAGCAGTGACATCTTCCATCTCAACATCCTCATCTTCAAAAACAGAATCCGTATTCATTTTAATAGACGGATCATTAGTTATACCTTCCTCATTCATCACCTCAATGTCAGGCTCAGTCTCTAACACAGTCAATTGTTTATCACTTAAACCTAGCAGTGTGGAAATCTGCTCACGTGTCAGAGACCTGTCAAAGAACTCACCAACCTCGGTCACATCACTGTTCACCACACTTCTAACCACCCCTGATCCATCCACAAATATCACAGTGTTTGCTTCAATCATTTCAATTGGCTTAACAGCAGTTAAATCCTGATATACAACAACCTGTTTACCTGAGTCATCACCGCCACTAGTACCAGCACCGGAAGATGAGCCGTGCGCTTGTTTAGGCTCACCTCCTGCACTGGATTCGTTAGGATCTTCATCATTGTTCATGAGTTTCTTTAAGGCATCCTCTTTGCAAGTCAACTGCAACATTAGATCCTCTTGTTCCTTCATTTTCACCCCCTGATACTCAACAATCGCACGTAGCGCTTTAATCTCCTTTTGACAAAATGAGATATAACTCATCATCCGTATTTGATTCTCTATAAGACGTTCTTGATTCTGATGGTCAGCAGCCATTTGATTTTCATATAGATGAAGAAGATTTAACAGCATCTATATCTGATGGTTCGGTGGCAAGTTGTACAATTATGGATGACCTGGTTGGATTGGTCCCTGAGGCCGAGTAATTCTCAGAAAAGAGACATCACTAGGATGAGGAGGAGGAGGAGGCCTCATGGATGGTGTTGGAGGGACAGTAGACGATGTAGCAGGAGGCCTTGCTATTTCAGATAAAGCCATATGTGGAATTAAACCAAGCCTTTCATGAGACACCATCGTCGTTGTTAATGTGAGCATCGGAGTGCTAGTAGTAGGCGGCACTACCGGGCGTTGAGGCGTTGTTTGACGAGGCGGTGGCACACCGATAATTACTCCAGCCCCAGCTGACACACGTCTCTTCTTTGATGGCTCTTCAGTTGCCACTCCTTTCCCTTTTCTCTTCCTTTCTTGTTCAGCTGCAATAGTAGCAGCTAACGCAGCATTTACTACATCTTGTTGCTCTTGAAAAGGCATCACCAGCACCACCATTACCACCATCTCCATCATCATTACCATCATTGTCATCATTGTTCCCACCTTCTCCACCCTCACGCTCGGAATCTAAGTCATCATGGATCCAGCGTTCATTGGGTGGACATACATAATTTGGATTAATGATATGACCAATCATCCGTTTGGCCTTAGGTTTCTCCTTACGGTAAATCTTCATTCGACGGACAGTTTCGACCGTCATGTGTTCCACAGGAAGGACATCATTCACCACTGTTTGATCAATAACTAAAGTTGGTATCAAATCTTGAATGATCAGTTGTAGAAATCGTGGATACATTAAAAATTTCTTCTTCTGAGTCGTTTGCTGAACTTGTTCTTTCAGATGATCGAAGACTAGTTCAGAATAGTTAAATGGCTTGTTGAGGATAGTTGCAACAAAAGCCGATTGTACACTACTTCTGCATTGGTCAAATCCACCACGACGACCACTCATACAATGAATCAAGACATGTAGAAGATACTTGTATGGTGGGCATAATCCATTCTTGTTCAGCATTGATTCATCAATACCCCCCACCGTAAAGTAAACGAGTAAACAAACCCTTGATCAGCTGCTTGTCATATTCACTTGGGTTGTCATCATTGTCACCAAAACGAAGCACATGGCGAACCACTTCCACATCAATTGTAATAACAGTTTGATTGATCGTGGCTCGAATGTGATTCTCCACCACAACATACTCAGCAGTATCCCAAAATTGTCTAATAATGCTCAGATAAACTTTAGGTCGAGCAGTAATTGCATAATGTATCACTGAGCGTCTTCAGAATGTCAGCATGTCTCCAAACTCAGCAACATCTTGATCAACGTAAGCACAGATGTTGTGTTTAGTGTCATATGGTAATAGAATAACTTCTTCCTGCTGTACTTGAGGTGGTTGTTCTTGTTGCCCTTGATCAGCAACCGGTGGATCTTGATTCAATTGATCAGCCATTTTACTGAGTAAATTAGAACGAGTATAAGTAATGTGAAGAAATAATACAATTTACATATATTTATCTATTTATAGATAGATGGTGTATCTAATTTTATATGTCGTGTGTAATTAATATATTTACGCGTTTAGACGATTGGAATAAATTATTAATTACAAAGGTTAATTAATTTCAATATTTAGAAGGAAAATGTCATTTGTAGCGAATCAAGTGATTCGCTATCAGGTAAATATATTAACGAATTAGACCAA
Organism: Bidens hawaiensis; assembly: GCF_021521415.1. Taxonomy (NCBI): domain Eukaryota; kingdom Viridiplantae; phylum Streptophyta; class Magnoliopsida; order Asterales; family Asteraceae; genus Bidens; species Bidens hawaiensis. The sequence continues at coordinate 155,261 of NW_027496694.1, forward strand.
GCGAATTAACTATAAATATTGACGAACTAAATCCCAGTTCGTTCCAATTTTAACGAGTCCACATTTGATTCGTTGAGAGAATGATTCGCTAGGCTAATTCGTATGCATCCTTAACGAATTGGACACGAAGCATTTCCAGTTCTCTAAGGTTAACGAATGGACAATAATTAGACTCAATGTTTGACAATTCCTGGTCAAAGTCAAAATACATATGAACACTGAAAGTCAACAACATGAACTCAGCATCAATTAGACCATAATCATCGTTGGATAACCAAATCAACAATCTTAGCAGACTCGGAAATACAATGCGAAGCACATGGTGTTAATATTGAGGCTCAACTTCGTGAAATAATTAAGGATACTCGGTGAGTTGAACAGAGCCTGAAACCCCGAAAATATCAACATTCAATCGACCCGGCAAACAATAATCATCCTTTGATTAAAGTCTACCCAGGGTCTCGGAATCACATTCTGACCATAAAGCTATAATAACACAGTATAATGTCGATTAAGCAGGGGTTTTAAACACATAAACCCTTGTAACCAAAATCACATAATTAGATTATCAATACAGCGTCATTTTTGACGAAAATCACAAAGAAGTGATAATCTATACCTTATGAACACAGTGATATACTCAAATGTTCAAGATTCGAAGGTCAAGAAAATCAGAAAAAATTTGAATAGGGTGACTTTAGGTATAAGGAAGAAATATGAACAGTGAAGGACGATTCGTATTAATCTTGTCCTTATACACAGTCCTTGCACATTTTCCAAGATACGAATCAGACCGATTCGCTATGAATTTGAACTAACGAATTATCAATTTCATTCTTCAAATTACTCACATAGTGTAGAGAATTTGATTTGACTCGTTGTTTAATTCGTTAAATATGTATAACGAATTAGAAGTGGTTCGTTACAGAGTGCGGAAGCGAATTAGGTGAACGAACTAGAAAGTAGTTCGCTAGAGAACCACCTAATTCGTTATCTATACTTAACGAATTAAAGTTTATTTAATTTTAACTTAAATAAATAAATGAATTAAATAAAGAATGTATTAAGTATTATCCAATAAATAAATGATTTAACTTAAAAGAATTACCGAGGATCTTTATCCCGATAGTCAAATACTTTAAAAACGTTTCACATTTTCGAAACAAAACTTAAAAACATTAAATAATATGTAAAGTAAAAAAGAAAAAATATTTTTGGTATTTTGTGGAAAAATAAGGAATGTATTTACAAAAATATTCGAACATTAAAAAATAGACAATCTTTTTGTGTTTTTCTATGTTTTTTTTCAAAATCCGTACAGATTTTTTTGTTTTTGTTGAGTTTGAGCAGAGAATCATATTGATCAAAATGCCCTTCCATCACAGTTTTATATTTCAGCGATATTATGACTGGCGTTATGTCGGTCATTGATATTGTTGTCCACTTAAATTTTATAACAAACATTCGAGCATTTATGTGATATGATTTATGGTTCAATTAGCGCACAGAATATCAGAAACTATCAGCCCCTAATCTCGGTTCAAGCTTAATTTGATTTTTGCCAAATCACCCCAGCTTGATAAAAAATTTTGAATACCAATTGAGAAATTTTGAGCAATGCATCAAGTTTCCTTTACCGTGAGTGAATATGCACGAGTCCATCTGTCGGCTTACACACATTGTATCCCCTGGGGTCCGTTTCTTATTGGTATTGAGACGCACGCAAGGGAGGAACAATTGTATGACTAACAGCGTATTTTGATCAAGTCAGTAATTTGGATTGTACGAAGTACAGCAGTGATCAAGTTTAATGAATTTGGGTTTGCTCTAAAAGCGAGTGAAATATTCATGCATATGAATACCCAGAAGATTAAACCGCATAAAGACTCACAGTGTCCAGAATCTTAACGCTTGTTATTTCCTTTATTATATTTTTGGGTGATCAACAACTATAAGGCTTGAGTATGACCGGTTATTACATTTCTGCCATCCTCACCGAGACTTTTGCTAGAGACTAACACCTCTTTCAATTTGGCTTTTCTTTAGGTTTATATAACTTAATTTACTCTAACAGCTTGTTTAAGACCTATCCATGCACCAATGATTAAGCACACAGTCTTTTAAGCTTATTTCTTTCTGGATTTGGGGTCAAATAATCAATGTACAATCATTTTCTCTTTTTTCTTCAAAAACTCAAAATTTTGAGGAGCATAATAAAAAAAAATTAATCGCCTCAGTTACTTTGAGTTTATAGATAAATGGTGTTGGTTCAGCCGGGACCGAGACGATCCGAGCGCGTTCGAGACGGAAGGTTTGATAACCAAAGACGGATAGAAACAAACACGAAACAAACGATTTCATTGATAAAAACGAAAGATTACATGCTTGTTTAAACACTGAAATCACGATCTATGGCAGGGGGAGGTCGAGCATGGCCTCCCCCCTCATCCGGACAGCACCTGGGCTCCGGGCACGCAAATCCCTTAAACTCTTACCTGTTCACGCCTGAAAGCTGGTATTTATACCCGCTGCCATTCGGTCAGGACTCATTCGATCGAATGAGTCCTATTCGATCGAATGGCAGACTCATTCGATCGAATCAGAAACTCATTCGATCGAATGAGTATCCATTTGAAAATGCTCTTTCAAATGGATCACTTTCAGCGTGAACCACTACCTAGGTGTACAGCATACAACATAAACATTCTAAACTATTCGCCAAGCGACGGCCACAAAACATGCACCAACATATTCCCCCTTGGACGTTGCTTGCGAATTGCTGTAGACACCTCTTGCAATCTTCAGTCAAATCTTCTGCTATATCTTGATAATCACGTTGAAGAATACCATCATTGCAGCAAGATTCCCCCTTAGACTGAACTCTCGGTTAATGATGCAAAGTGTTCTCCATTGCTGACATCTTCAGACAAAACAATCTGTTTAAAAACAACCAACTATAGAAATTCCCCCTCAGACGTTGGCGTGTATCCCAATATATAGACGTGTAAGCTCATATCGTCTTCCGCTGACTTAATAATGTATTGGGCAATCTTTGATGAGGCTTCCGATCCACAGCTACTCCCCCTAAACAGATTAGTTTGTATGCAGATTCATCATCGGAGACAAAGACACATCATTAACTTCGTGATTGCGAATCACCATTCTTCAACAGGATGCAGAAGTTGATTTTGACTGTACTTCGTTGACTTCTTCAACAGTAGCAGCTTCTGCAGGAATTGTTGAACTTGGAAATGATTGAGGAACATTTGACTCTTTTGCTTGATCCTCCTTAATCTCCACTGATGACATCTTCAGAATGCGGAAAATAAATTAAACTTGGTTGGCCCATAAATAGTCAGATGCTCCTGACTACCCCACAATAACTCATCAGTAATCACTTTTCTCTGTTCTTCTGTGTTCTTATAACAATCACCACTGTAGAAGCTCAATGAACAAGGGGTTATCCATTAAACTTGTAGACGATAAATCCTTCAGGTGATTGTGCTTTGTTCATCGCCCCAATTTGCCGCTTTAACCGTTAAACATTTAAACGTTCTGATTTTGCCGGCAAATATCAGTGAAATTTCACTGTCACCAAACTTTTTCTGGATAGTAATCAACTTGTATAGGATGTCCAGAAAAATCTTCATCACTGACCCGAAACTTAACCGAAAATTTCCCGGAAATTATGTCGAAAAAATTTTATTTTTGCCAAACTTTTTCAGAAGACTTCCCGACTGATAAAAATGGCTTGGGCAAGTTTTCGTGTAAGCGGGCGTTCCAGATTTTTTTTTTTTTTTTTTTTTTTTTTTTTTTTTTTTTTTTGGTCTGGAACATGTTCGATCGAATGAAGCACAGATTCGATCGGATGAAGAACAGATTCGATCGGATGAAGAACTGGTTCGATCAGCCATTTGAATTTGACACTTTGAGCGGGAAAACCAGTTCGATCGAATACAATCTGATTCGATCGAATGAAGAACTGGTTCGATCAGCTATTTGAATTTGACACTTTGAGCGGGAAAACCAGTTCGATCGAATACAATCTGATTCGATCGAATGAAGACAATCGAATGGGCGGGAAAACTGGCGTTTGAATTTGACACTTTTGAGCGGGAAGACTGATTCGATCGAATGGGGAACTCGTTCGATCGAATGGACTGATTCGACTCCTTCAACGCCAGCCCAGAAAACGCGAAGAACACGAAGAACACACCAACTTTTTAACGTTCAGAACGCATAAAATCAAGAGCTCGGCTTGCTAGATCGGTTGTTAGACCTTTCTAGCGGTAACCGTGGCTCTGATACCAATTGTTGGTTCAGCCGGGACCGAGACGATCCGAGCGCGTTCGAGACGGAAGGTTTGATAACCAAAGACGGATAGAAACAAACACGAAACAAACGATTTCATTGATAAAAACGAAAGATTACATGCTTGTTTAAACACTGAAATCACGATCTATGGCAGGGGGAGGTCGAGCATGGCCTCCCCCCTCATCCGGACAGCACCTGGGCTCCGGGCACGCAAATCCCTTAAACTCTTACCTGTTCACGCCTGAAAGCTGGTATTTATACCCGCTGCCATTCGGTCAGGACTCATTCGATCGAATGAGTCCTATTCGATCGAATGGCAGACTCATTCGATCGAATCAGAAACTCATTCGATCGAATGAGTATCCATTTGAAAATGCTCTTTCAAATGGATCACTTTCAGCGTGAACCACTACCTAGGTGTATAGCATACAACATAAACATTCTAAACTATTCGCCAAGCGACGGCCACAAAACATGCACCAACAAATGGCTATCCTATCCATCTACAGGTAGATAATATGGGAGTAGTACGAAACTTCAAACCGTAGTCGTGAAGATGTTGTTGTATCCACAAAACCTGGGAACAGAAACTCGAGGTTGCAACATACTCTGCTTCGGCGGTTGAAGTGGAGACCGTTGTCTGCTTCTTACACTGCCAGGAAACAAGCCGGCTTCCTAAGAATTGACATCCCGATGTAGTAGACTTGAACTTGATCTTGCATCCTCCATAGTCTGAGTTTGAATAAGCGGTAAGATCGAAAGTATCATCTTTGGGGTACCATAACCCGATGTCAGGATTTCCCCTTAGATATTGCAGAATACGCTTGACTGCTGCCAGGTGAGTCACTCGGGGACTAGCTTGGTACCTAGCACATAAACAAACAGCAAACATTATGTCGGGTCGAGAAGCAGTTAAATACATTAAAGAACCAATCATAGCACGATAGAGGGTCGGATCGACGGTATCCTCCAATTCATCCGGTGATAAATTGTGACCCACGGGAAGAGGAGTAGAAGGGATTTTTCCGGCAGTAATCTTGACTCGGCTCAAGACGTCGTTCACATATTTTGTCTGATGAATGAAGATTTCCTTCGCAGGCTGATGAACCTGCACCCCTACAAATAAATTCATCTCTCCCATCGAACTCATCTCGAACTTGGTATGCATAGACTTCTTGAACTCCTTACACAACGTATCGTTTGTAGACCCAAAGATTATGTCATCAACATAAATCTGAAGATCATCACCAATAATTTTATTAAACAAAGTGCAGTCGACAGTTCCACGTTTGAAACCATTATCCGTCAGATGGTCGACGAGCGTGCCATACCAAGCTCTCGAGGCTTGATGTAGACCATATAATGCCTTGTTTAATCGGTAAACACGGTCTGGATAATCAGGATCATCAAAACCTGGAGCCTGTAAAACGAACACTTCCTCACGAAGTTCACCATTGAGAAAAGCACTCTTGACATCCATTTGATAAACTTTAATATTCTTGTAAGCAGCATATGCCATAAAGATTCAAATCGACTCTAATCTTGCAACTTGAGCATATACTTCAGTGTAGTCAATACCCTTTTGCTGATGAAAACCTTGCACAACTAATCGTGCTTTGTTTCTCACAATTACCCCACGGTCGTCTTTCTTACATTTGTATACCCACTTAGTCGGAATCGCTTTCTTTACTCTAGCAGGTTTGTCGATAAGATCCCAAACACCTAAACGTGCAAATTGCTGTAATTCTTCTTGCATGGCTTCTACCCAAGAAGGTTCTTGAAGTGCCACATGAGGAGTCGTTGGCTCAACTTGAGATAGAAAACAAGTGAATTTAGCAAGATTTACAAGCCCGAGCGAGTGTAAGTCAACATAAGCACATAAGACATTATTTTCACTTGAAGAAGAAACTTGATGTCGTGTTTGAACTCCCACATCAACGTCTCCAATAATGTTTTCTTGTGGATGGTAATTATGAATCCTGAGAGTAGGATTCTCAGAAACAACAACATTTTCAAATAAATTAGTATAATATTCACCTAATTCAGGAGATGAAACATCACTATCAAGTTCAATAACTTGATCCACAACTGCATTATCATCAGATGAAGTAGAAGCATTATCATAATGAACAGGAGACTCATTATTAGGTTCTTCAGTTGGAGCAACAATTGGAGCTTCAACATCATTCGAACTTGCAAACCTTGGAATTTCCCAATGTTCTTCAAAATAAGCACGAACTAAATCTTCATCTGGATGATCAGTTGTTAGAGTAAAAGAATTAAATAAGCCATCATAGTCAAACATCCAGTCGGGACCTTTTCCTTCAGAAGGAGTAGTGTACTTTTGACAGTCCACATGATACCATTCTTCAACACAACCGGACGTAAAGTTAAACACTCTTTTTCTTAGGTGGCGCATACCCCAAGAAATAACCTTTAATGGCTTTTTCATCAAACTTTCCCACATCCTTTTTCAACATAGTACAAGGACACCTAAATGGTTCAAAGTACTTTAATTTAGGTTTACGATTATTCAATAATTCATAACTGGTCTTTTTGAGTCTTTTAACAGTTAGAACTCGATTGAGTGTATAGCAAGCAGTATTCACCGCCTCATTCCAAAACTGGACAGGAAGCTTTGAATCAGCAAGCATCGTTCTAGTAGTTTCAATCAATTTTATATTCTTTCTTTCAGCTACACCGTTCTGTTGTGGTACATATGGGGCACTGTATTCTCGATGAATTCCTTTTTGGACACAAAAGAAATCTAATACAGTATTTTAAATTCAGTACCGTTATCACTTTCTATTTGTATAGTGATTCGATCTTAGTGATTAAGTTTTGAACAAGACCCGGTGTTTGATCTTTTGAGCTCATAAACAAGACCCATGAATATCGTGAATAATCATCTGTAACTACTAGGCAATACCAGTATCCAGAAATACTCGCACGGTTCACTGGACCGAATAAATCCTTATGAAGTCGTTCAAGCGGAGTATCAATGGAATTTAATAACCTAGATGGGTGTGATTTTTTCTTCTGTTTGCCCTTCTTACAAGCAACACAGTGATCGGATAATTTAAAATTCTTTAACGACACACCCTCTACTAGATCATTTGCCATCAGGTAGCTTATATTTCGAACATATATATGACCCATTCTTCGATGCCAAAGAACTGAATATTTCTCTGTTGCTTTCGAGAGAAAACACGTTTCGATCGATGTAGATACTTTAGAATTGATATTCAAGACATAAATATCATTTGATCGAGGTGATCGCATGACAGCCATGTCCTCGGGAATCACATAACCCGGTTTCAAAATCAGACACTCTTTATCAGTAAATACTGTAGTGTATTGCTTATCACAGATTTGCGACACACTCAATAAATTATGGTCCACTTTATCACAATAATTAACTTTCTCAAAAGTAATCTTCCTGTTCGAAACATCACCTTCCTGTGTAATCATACCCCCAGAATTCCCAGCAAACGACACATAACCCCCTTGAATATTTCTTACGTTTGTTAAGTGGTCGAGATTCCCAGTAATATGACGAGAACATCCATGATCCAATTTTCACCTGAAATAGTCTTGGATTTACCCTCGTTAATCTTAGCCATGCACGCAAAGACAGTTGTAGGCTTGTCACAGGAGTCATCAGAATCCGATACAGAGTCATTATCAGAAGACACCTCACTTCCACTAGCATCATGAAGATCTTGAGTCAACCCAAACAAAGCCAAATCAGCTTGAGTATCGTTACACAGTAGTCGTTGCGACCAATCATCTCCATTAGCTAACATTGCTTGTGACCCAGAACTTGATGGTTTCTTCTCAGCATCATTACCTCGTGGTGTTGAAGAATTTTGATTTTGACCACGAGGACCAGTATACTCCTTTTTTGGTTTGTCACATTCTTTTGCAAAATGCCCGAATTCTTGACAGTTATAACATTTCACTTTTAACTTATTAAATCCCAGCTTCTTGTTTAAGGCAGGAAGATATTTTCCGGTTCTTTGCATAAATCTTTTCACCTTACGAACAATCATTGCCATGTTCCACTTTAAATCCTTGATTTCTAAGTCATCTGGATCAATCTGATCATAGTCTTCATCAGTCAGATCACTAGTAGCAATTTTGCTACTCACCAGATTTTCGTAAGAAGTCATGAAAGCTAATAAAAAGGCAAAATTTTGTTCAGCTTCTTTCATGTTGACATTTGGAGGTGAAACAAACTTACTTGTAGTGGATGAACTTCCTGAACCAGCAGACACATTTGGTGATCCAGAGTTACCAGCAGTATAAAAACATGTTCTAGGATCACTATAGATGGTTGTTTCGTTTTCTCTTGCATTCTGAGTCAGAAATGCGGTAATCGGTGAAATGGTGGAACTCAGAGGCAAGCTACCGCCATAGAAAGCAGGATCTTGACTTTCCTTGGATGATTTTTGACACTTGAGATCATACTCACGAGCTTCAATCTTTTGTAAGAAATCACTTGCAGTCAAGTCTTCATTGAAATAACTGTTTTCTTTTAATACCATTAGAAAAGTGGAGCACGAACTTGGTAGTGCACTCTTAATAGTATCAATCTTATCAATCTCAGAAATTTCTAATTTCATTTTATCCATTTCTGCAATCAAGTGATTGAATCTCGTTGTCATTTCTTCAACCGTCTCACCTTTGAGTAAATTAAAGTTTTTGAATTGAAACTTAAGCATCACCTTTTTGCTTTCCTCCGTGTTTCCCATACTTCTCATTCGGATATGTTGAAGCATCACCTTTTTGCTTTATACTACCCACTTGGTGAAAGATATTTTCAGGTAAAGCCATGGTTAGAGTAGAGTATGCTTTTGTCTCTATCTCTAGTGCCTTCTTTTCTTCCTGTGAGTATTGAGATATAGCTTTAGGTCTGAATCTGATAATCTCTTCCCCAATCATAGGAACGGTATAAACTTCATCTAAACAATATGAGCAGTCAGGATGAACTGATCCTAGATGACCACGAAACCTAGGTTCCTATTTGGCAAAGTCACTAAACTTCATCAATCTTGGACATTTCGAATATGACCGTATCTCAGTATCAAGTTGCAACATTTGTTATATTAACATATTCTGTGAGGCTAGTGCATACATACCAGTCATTTTTGACAAATATCAAAAATTTAAGGTTTAAATTGTAAGGCCCCGTTACCGGTGCCCTACATTGGATGTTGGATTTACTCATAAACGCAGTTCTAAACATCATAGTTAATTAAATCTTTTGCGGAACATAAAACTTTCATAAAACATTTCATAACAATCCAAAACGTGTCTTAAACAAACAACATGTCTTTCAAAAACTAAGTACTTAAAACATAACATGTCTTGAGTCTTCCGATGCCAGCCTCTTATTCAACGCCACGTGTCCCCTCAAGCGAGCTGCCTCATTCTACTCACCTGCGTGCATACTAAAAGTCAGCTACGCTTAATGAGTTCTAGTTAATCACATAACATACAATACATTCATAACTACATACTTTCATACTCTCGTTTCTAATAAACTTACTTACCTTCGCACTTTCTTTCTTTCTTATACTTACCTTACGTTTTAAAGAGCATTACGCCCTATAACCTTCGCATATATTATTAGGGTATGCAACCCTTCAACCTTTGCATATATTATTAGGTTATGCAACCCTTTAACCTTCGCATATATTATTAGGGTATGCAACCCTTTAACCGTACCTTACCTTTCATTATCATATCCATACGTTTAATACTATACACATCATAATTGTACATACATCCGTATTCACATACACATATCATACATACTACACTATACTTGCCTTAACAGTACATGCAATACCCAAAGGTCGTTCACGTACTGTTAAGCATACATACATAAATATCAAGACATACACTTACCATTTAAGGCAAGTGTATTAACATCCACATCGAGTATGCACACAGCCCCGAAAACATAACAAGGAAATGTGGCTAGAAACTCACATGTATGCGGTTATGTTCACCGTTAATGGTAATCCCTTTCTTCAGTTGTGCACGACTAACTGTATAACAATTACACGTATCAATTAACTATTATTACTCGTATCGTATTTCTATCTTTATTTAACCCACAATGAACGGGGGTGCGGGGACAGCGCCCTTGGCAGCGGGGTCTAGGGGCGGCAGCCCCTAGCAAGGTCCAAGGGGCAGAGCCCCTGGCTGGGGTCGAACTTAACTTAATTTATTTACATTAACTGTCTTAACACTTAATTTATTTCTCAGCGAACTTAACTTTTGGCGAACTTATATTAAGCTAATTTATCCTTAAGCGAACTTAATCTTGGCGAAGTTAAGCATTCAGCGAACTTAACTCTGTGAACTTATCGTTAGTGAACTTATAGTTTAACGAACTTATCCAACTGCGAACTTGATCAACAGCGAAGTTGATCAATTGGCGAACTTTCTTGCAAGCGATCTTAAGCTTGCAGGAGAAGTTGTTCAGTTGCAGCTACTGTTCATCCCGAACCTTCTATACTCATCTCAGTTTTATCGTTTAATTCTTGGTTATGATTTCAACCAACCCGCGATCATTCCTTTGGTCATTTTTAATAAGATTCGGCCCGAAAACGCATAAAGGTTGGACCTTTAAGCTAAAACGTTCCAAACTAAATCTTAGGGTTCTCTTTTAATCGAGCCGCACAGGTTTATGGGTTCATTAGGTTCGTTTTATCACCAAGTTTACAACTTTACGGTCCATTTACACCCGATCTAATCCCGTTCTAAGTTTCAAGGCTAAACTTTTATAAAAATGGAAACTTTAAAGTAAAACGGCTTACCTTTCGGTCTCGGTTAGCTTGCTTATGGACTCTAGATCTTCTGTATGGCTCGTATAGCAAAGATCTACCAAAAACGAATGTTTGCTCGATCTCGTTTTCCCTCTTTCTCTCGGCCGTAAGGTGGTTATGTGTGTGTTTGGAGTGTGTAGGCAAATATGGAAAGATGGAATGAGGATTAGGGTTTTAGGTTGGTTTAAGGGATATTTATATCCTTTAAAGCCCTTGGACCTAAGGCCCATTACCCTTTAACCCATCTGAATCAATTCAAGTCCATAATCTTTTCCTTATTATATGCTCGTTAATATTATTTAACACACGATAATTTAGCGCAACTTCCTTTATTCATTATTAGAATATGTAGGATGTTACAAGTCTTCTGTCCTTAAAGTGGTTTCGTCCCCGAAACCTACCTATTACTTAAACAAACTAGGGTAGAACTTGTGCATATCATCCTCAGCTTCCCAAGTAGCATCCGATCCCTTGCGATGTTTCCATATCACTTTCACTAAAGGTATAACCTTATGACGAAGCTGCTTCTCCTTGCGATCAACAATCTCTATCGGTTGCTCGATGTAGTTCAGCTGTTCATCAACCTCAATGTCCATCAATGGCACGTGAGACGTGTCATCAGCTAGACATTTTCTCAGATGAGAAACATGGAAGGTCGAATGAATTCCCTGTAACTCATCGGGTAAATCCAGCTTATAAGCTACTTCATCCACACGATCTAAAATCTTAAACGGTCCAATGTAACTTGGACTCAACTTCCCCCTCTTTCTAAAATGGATAATTCCTTTCCAAGGCGAGACCTTAAATATCACATTATTACCAACGTTAAACTCAATCGGTCGTCGCCGCTTATCCGCATACGACTTCTGTCTGTCTTGAGCGTCTTTCATTCTTGCTTTGATCTGATCGAACTTTGAAGACGTTTCTTGAACCACTTCTAGGCTTCCCATTTCCTTCTGACCAATCTCCCCTCAACACACTGGGGTTCTACATCGTCTACCATAAAGCATCTCAAACGGTGGCATACCAATACTTGAATGGTAACTGTTGTTATAGGAGAACTCTGCTAAATGTAGGTGATCATCCCAGCTTCCACCAAAGTCTAAAACACAAGCACGTAGCATTTCCTCAAGGGTTTGGATCGTCCTTTCAGAATGTCCATCTGTTTGAGGATGATACGCCGTACTGATGTTCAATCTTGTCCCTATAGCTTCGTGGAATTTCTTCCAGAACCTCGAAGTGAATTGAGTATCTCTATCAGACACGATCGACAGTGGCACCCCATGCTTAGATACAACCTCTTTGATGAACAAACTTGCTAATGTTTCTGACGAGATGGCCTCTCGTATAGGCAGAAAATGAGCACTTTTGGTCAAACGATCCACTATCACCCGAATGGTATCATGGTGCTTAGCTGTGGGAGGTAGCTTAGTTATGAAATCCATCGTGATGTGTTCCTATTTCCACTCAGGTATCTCTAGCGGGTGCATCTTCCCATAAGGCTTCTGATGTTAGGCTTTGACTTGTAGGCAAGTTAAGCACTTACTGACATAATCTACTACATCATTCTTCATTCCAGGCAACCAGTAATCTCTTTTCAAATCTTGGTACATCTTTGTAGCTCCTGGATGAATCGAATATCTTAACTTATGAGCTTCATCTAAGATTCGACCTCTGAGATCTCCATGGCGTGGAATCCACATACGGTCAAATCTAGTCTTAACACCATGAGTGTTTTCCATCAAATCATCTTGCTGGCCATAAATCCTTTCTTTCTTAACTAATCCTTCATCTACTAGCACCTCTGACTGTACCTTAACAATCTCTTCAAAAAGACTTGAGTTCATAATCAGCTGGTATGACTTCACTGTTGCAAGGACTTCCTCATTCTTACGACTTAGCGCGTCGGCGACCACATTAGCTTTACCGGGGTAGTACTTAATGTCGCAGTCGTAATCTTTTATCAATTCTAACCACCTTCTCTGCCTCATGTTCAATTCTTTCTGCTCGAAGAAGTACTTTAAACTCTTATGATCTGTATAGATGGTACACTTAGTACCATACAGGTAATGCCTCCATATCTTTAAGGCATGCACTACTGCTGCTAGCTCTAAATCATGCGTCGGATTAGTACTCTCATTGACTTTCAACTGTCTAGACGCATAAGCTATCACCTTCCCTCGTTGCATCAACACGCAACCTAGCTCTTGATGCGAGGCATCAGCACAAACAACTAAATCCTCGTCACCATCGGGTAGAGCAAGGATTGGAGCTCGCGTGAGTCTCTTCTTTAATTCCTCAAAGGCTTCTTCTTGAAACTTCCCCAACTGAATACTACCGAATTTCGGGTCATACCGATCAACAGTGCGGCTATCTTGGAGAAACCTTCGATGAATCTCCTATAGTAGCCAGCTAACCCTAGGAAGCTTCGTATATCAGTCGGATTCTGTGTAGTCTTCCAATTTGTTATCGCTTCAATCTTAGCTGGGTCAACAGTAATCCCTTCAGGATTAATCACGTGACCTAGAAATTGCACTTCTCGCATCCAGAACGCGCATTTTGAAAACTTAGCATACAACTTCTCTTTCTTTAGAGTCTCCAATACCTCCTTCAGATGCTCGGCATGATCAGACTCGCGCCTTGAATAAATTAATATATCGTCGATGAAGACAATAACTGACTTATCCAAAATTGGCCGACACACCCTATTCATCATGTCCATAAATGCTGCAGGAGCATTCGTTAGACCGAAAGACTTCACGAGAAACTCGTAGTGTCCGTACCGCGTCCGAAACGTTGTCTTAGGGATGTCTGCCTCTTTCACTTTCAACTGATGATAGCTTGATCTGAGATCTATCCGTGAGAACCAACTTGAACCTTGTAGTTGGTCAAACAGATCATCAATTCTTGGCAAAGGATACCTATTCTTAACCGTAAACTTATTCAACTCACGATAGTCTATGCACATTCTCATACTTCCATCCTTCTTCTTCACGAATAACACTGGTGCGCCCCACGGGGAAAAACTAGGTCTAATAAAACCCTTGTCGAGGAGTTCTTGCGGTTGGGACATCAATTCCTTCATCTCGGACGGTTCTAGACGGTAAGGCGCTTTCGTGACGGGCTGGGCTCCTGGTACTAAATCTATCTGGAATTCTATCTCTCGCTCCGGTGGAAACCCCGGAAGATCCTCTGGGAATACTTCTGGGTAGTCGCGCACAATAGGAACTTCTTTCATTTCTTTTGTCTCAGCCGTAGCGTTGACAACATACGCCAGGTAGGCACCGCACCCTTGCCTTAACAATCCCTCAGCTTTTATCATCGAAATGACGTTAAGCCCAGAACTTTCCTTATCACCATAAACCGTCACCGCACTACCATCCAAGGACTTTAACCTTATTATCCTACTCTTACATACCATCTGAGCTTCATACTCAGACAGCCAAGCCATCCCCAAAACTACATCGAATCTTTCCAAGGTCATAACATACAAGGTAACAGGGAATTCATGTCCCTCTAACTCTATCATACAATCCTTAACCATTCTCATTATTTTAACTAATGTGTCACTAGAGGTTTATACTATAAAAGTTTCAGACACTTGGCAACATTTCATTTTAGCTAATTTACTAAATGGCGTGGCTACGAAACTTTTCATCGCCACCCGAATCAAATAATACAGAAGCGGAAACACCGTTTACTAGAAACATACCTGTGACGACATCGGGAATCTGCTTGGCTTGCTCTTGGGTCAACATGTAGGCCCTGGTCCTTGGCCTCGATGGTTCAGCATCTTTCTTCCCGCTTCCCCCAGCTTCAGTACACTCTCTGGCCATGTGGCCCGTCTTACCACACCGAAAGCACGCCGGCTTCTCGCTGCACTCATGAGCATAGAGCCCCACCTTTCCGCACTTATATCAGGCGTTTGACCCTACTCTGCACTCTCCTTCATGCGCCTTTCCACATTTAAAACAAACATCTGATCCCTTACCCCACTTGCACTCACCACCGTGCATTTTACCACACGTCTTGCACGATCTCTTCTCCCATACCTTATGTTTCTTTTCCTTGGAGTTCCAAAACTGAGTACCGAGTCGTTTGACAGGGTTGACCCACTCCTTATCTTTCTTCTCTTCTTCCACCACAACATCATCCGCAGCCAGGTCCGCATAAACCATCTATGCAAGCTCGATAGCAGAGTCAAAGGTAGCAGGTTTACTCTTCCTGACTAGCGTGCGGACTCTCTGTGGCAATCATCTAACATAGCATTTGATCCTTTTAGCCTCGGTGTTAACCATATCGGGTACCAACCTAGACATGCGGTTGAACTCGGTGGTATACTCACGATGTGTCATCGTTCCGGCTTCAGGTTCAGAAATTTCATCTCCACTCTCTCAACTTCGGCGTCAGCACAGAACTTCTTCATTACCAACTCCTTCAGATCCTCCCACTTCATAGCCTTAATCTCACCCCGGGTCTTCCTCTGTTCCACACTTTCCCACCAATACATAGCTTCTTCTTCAAACGATGGGTGGCATAACCGACCAGTCAGCTTCTTCTTCAAGTTGGTTATCCATTGAAGGGTAGCGATTGCGTCTCCCAAACCAGTCAGCTTCGGCGGGTCACAACGCTTAAAGGACTTATAGTTGCAACCACCCCGGCCCCTCTTCCTATCATCAACCTTCACAGACCTTACCACACTATAAGCCCCCCCCCCTCTTCTTCATCATCTTTCCTACCCTCTCCTTCCGCGCTTTCGGCAGTTCTATCACGATCTCCAGCCGACCCCTTCGGGTTCATGTTCTACACCGCAGTAGCTACAGCTTGTACATTAGCTACTTGGATTAAGGGATCTAGCTGAACCCCTTTATTGTTGTTAAGGTTTCCTCCAACTGCGCTTCCTTCTTCTTCTGTGTTGGAAGCTGTTTCTAAACATTCACATAACAATCAATTACTCCTATCCCTAACATTCACATATCCTTTCTTTAGCAATTAAGCTAACATTAACATACATATTTAACCATACACTTTACCATTACTGAGCTTGCTTGAATGACACATGGCTATCTTGAACTGGCATCTTCTTTCTTTTCTTTTTTAAATCCCATTCTCTGTTCGAGTCTAAGCGTGTAGGATGCTTAAATATCTCGAACTCTGCTCTGATACCAACTTGTAAGGCCCCGTTACCGGTGCCCTACATTGGATGTTGGATTTACTCATAAACGCAGTTCTAAATATCAGAGTTAATTAAAACTTTCACGGAACATAAAACTTTCATAAAACATTTCATAACAATCCAAAACTTGTCTTAAACAAACAACTTGTCTTTCAAAAACTAAGTACTTAAAACATAACACGTCTTGAGTCTTCCGATGCCAGCCTCTTATTCAACGCCACGTGTCCCCTCAAGCGAGCTGCCTCATTCTACTCACCTGCGTGCATACTAAAAGTCAGCTACGCTGAGTGAGTTCTAGTTAATCACATAACATACAATACATTCATAACTACATACTTTCATACTCTCGTTTATAATAAACTTGCTTACCTTCGCACTTTCTTTCTTTCTTATACTTACCTTACGTTTTAAAGAGCATTACGCCCTATAACCTTCGCATATATTATTAGGGTATGCAACCCTTCAACCTTCGCATATATTATTAGGGTATGCAACTGTTTAACCTTACCTTACCTTTCATTATCATATCCATATGTTTAATACTATACCCAACATAATTGTACATACATCCGTATTCACATACACGTATCATACACACTACACTATACTTGCCTTAACAGTACATGCAATACCCAAAGGTCGTTCACGTACTATCAAGCATACATACCTAAATATCAAGACATACACTTACCATTTAAGGTAAGTGTATTAACATCCACATCGAGTATGCACACAGCTCTGAAAACATAACAAGGAAATGGGTTTAGAAACTCACCTGTATGCGGTTACATTCACCGTTAATGGTAATCCCTTTCTTCAGTTGTGCACGACTAACTGTATAACTATTACACGTATCAATTAACTATTACTACTCGTATCGTATTTCTATCTTTATTTAACCCACAACGAACGGGGGTCCGGGGGCAGCGCCCCTGACAGCGGGGTCTAGGGGCGGCAGCCCCTAGCAGGGTCCAAGAGGCAGAGCCCCTAGCTGGGGTCCAAGGGGTCGATTAAAAGCGAATTTATCCTTAAGCGAACTTAATCTTGGCGAAGTTAAGCATTCAGCGAACTTAGCACAGCGAACTTATCGTTAGCGAACTTATAATTTAACGAACTAATCCAGCTGCGAACTTGATCAACAGCGAAGTTGATCAACTGGCGAACTTGCTTGCAACGATCTTAAGCTTGTAGGAGAAGTTGTTCAGTTGCAGCTACTGTTCATCCCGAACCCTCTATACTCATCTCAGTTTTATCATTTAATTCTTGGTTATGATTTCAACCAACCCCCGATCATTCATTTGATCATTTTTAATAAGATTCGGCCCGGAAACGCATAAAGGTTGTACCTTAAGCTAAAACGTTCCAAACTAAATCTTAGGGTTCTCTTTTAATCGAGCCGCACAGGTTTATGGGTTCATTAGGTTCGTTTTATCACCAAGTTTACAACTTTACGATCCATTTACACCCGATCTAATCCCGTTCTAAGTTTCAAGGCTAAACGTTTATCAAAACGGAAACTTTAAAGTAAAACGGCTTACCTTTCGGTCTCGGTTAGCTTGCTTATGGACTCTAGATCTTGTGTATAGCTCGTATAGCAAAGATCTACCAAAAACAAATGTTCGCTCGATTTCGTTTTCCCTCTTTCTCTCTCGGCCGTAAGGTGGTTATGTGTGTGTTTGAAGTGTGTAGGAAAATATGGAAAGATGGAATGAGGATTAGGGTTTTAAGTTGGTTTAAGGGATATTTATATTCTTTAAAGCCCACGGACCTAAGGCCCATTACTCTTTAACCCATCTTAATCAATTCAAGTCCATAATCTTTTCCTTATTATATGCTCGTTAATATTATTTAACACACGGCAATTTAGCGCAACTTTCTTTATTCATTATTAGAATATTTAGGATGTTACATAAATGTAACGAACTGTGAACGGTTGTAGCAAACTGTGAACAGTTGTAGCGAACTGTGAATAGTAAATTAACGAATCAAATCTTAAAGAATCTAAGATTGATCAGGTAGCGAATCAAGATTGATCTTAACGAATCAATCCAACGAATCAGATAGTCAACGAATCAGAATCAACAATGAGTCAAACTAACAAATTGACTAACGAATTGACTAGCGAATTGCTAAGTGTTACCTTAACGAATTAGAAGATTTTCAATAACGAATCTCTAAGAAGGACTTAGCCAAGTAGATAGCGAACCAGCTACAGTTGATAACGAATCAACTAATAGCGAATCAGGTTGTTACAACGGTTTGTAACAAACTCTGACACCGAATGCCACGTGGCAAAGGTTGTTATGACACAAATTCCAAAGTGAACACGTGTATCACGAAATAGTTAACACGAATCAAATATTGGTGCGAACTGGTTAACAAATTAGCTATTGACACATAGCGAATTGATCAGATCAGTTAACGAATCAATGTGACTTTGATAATGAATTAATAAAAATACTGTTGGTGCATGATGTCAGTAGTTAAGTATCTAGTGTCTGTAATCGTGTTATTTGGTTTTGTATTAATGTTTAAGCAAACTTGTCTCACAAGTTCGCCTGATATAGGCGAACTTGTGAAACAAGCGAAGTTAGTGACAACTTCGCCTAGCATGTTAGGCGAAGTTGTCGAAGTGTATTTAAGGTTGGGATATGGATTGTATGTCATTAGTTGTTCAGTACGTGTAATCGGTGATTGATATATCACGTGTTATTAGTTGCAATACAACGTGTTCTTTGTTTATTGTAACGTGTGTTTGCTTGTGTTTAACGTATATCGATTCTACGCTCGTATCGTCTAACGTAGGGATTCCGCACCTACGTAGAACGAGATATTTCCGTATAGATCCGGCTGGGAACCTACAATTGGTATCAGAGCTTTTGCTCGTGATTGTGTTGTTCGGGATTATCACACGGGTGTAGAAATCGTTCCGTTCGACTATTCGCGGGACGAGTTTACGTTGAAATATCGAGTTTTTGTGTCCTACTCACCTCCCTCCATCAAAATTAACCCATTACACCTTCGATTACCTCGCAAAACGTCAAAATCAAACCTGCAAAAACGTTGTGTTCATCAGGCGAAGTTGCCGCCACTGTTTGTAGGGTTTAGGCGAAGATATAAGGTTATGCGAAGTTATTAACAACTTCGCCTACCTCACAAGTTCGCTTAACTTAAGGGAAGTTATCAACAACTTCGCCTAATCAGGCGAAGTTGAGAAGAACGCGAAGTTGATAAATCAAGCGAAGTTAAGACTTAAGCGAAGTTAAGTTTAACTTCGCCTACGGGTACTGTTTAGAAAAATTAAAAAAAAAAAAATTATTTGGGTTTCTTTGTGTTTTCGTTTCGTACTTCTATAAAAGATGACTTCCATAAATATTACGGAACTGGTAAAAATGGAGGTGGAAGCAGGTTCAGCTACTAAGGCACCGAAAATGCTTAAGGGTACCGATTTCGTGGCTTGGAAAGATCGGTTTGAGCAGTATGTTAAATATCAAGATGCTAAGATATGGGTGTGCATTCAAGATGGATACATTCCACCAACGGCCTTGTTTGAGGGTCGTGATCAAATTAAGAAATACAATAAGATGGAAGATGAAGAAAAGAAGATGTATGAGGCAGAAAGCAAAGCTCATGCGGTAACAATGGCTCTTCCACAAGAAATTCTTCACACCTTCAGGAATTACAAAACCGCCAGAGAGTTATGGGAAGCGCTTGAAAACCGATATGAGGGTAATGTGGGGATACGTGCATCAAAGATTAAGCTACTCAAAACCCAATTCTCGGTGTTCAAGTATTTGAAGAATGAGTCACT
The DNA here is from genome assembly GCF_021521415.1 of Bidens hawaiensis. NCBI lineage: Eukaryota > Viridiplantae > Streptophyta > Magnoliopsida > Asterales > Asteraceae > Bidens > Bidens hawaiensis. Next base: position 175,401 of record NW_027496694.1, read on the forward strand.
TGATGATATCATCACAAGGTATTATCACTTGATGACCGAACTCAGAAACTATTCAATTGAATATAAAGAAGACGAGATAGTGGAAAAACTTCTTGATGCTCTCCCACCGAAATGGGAGATGTACACTGTCTTGATGAGAGAAGATAAAGAGTTTGCCAACATTGACTTGGAAACAACAGTCAATAAACTACGAACTTTTGAACTTAACATGGTTCGAAAAGAGACACCAACTGATCGGGTTCAGGATCCGGGAATGTATGGTGCGAAAGTTACTTCAAGTTCAAGTTCGAAATCAGAATCATCTGCTTACTACTCAAAGGGAGACTCGAGCTCTAACTCAACTCATGATGGTCATGTAACTCTCATCATGGATGGTGATGTGTGTTTCGTAGCTGGTGGAACAAATGCTTCTAAACCTCAAACAACAAAGGGTAGTTTTTCCTCAAGTGTTCCGAACAACAACTACTCTCAGATGCCCATGAGTGTTAAATCTGCTGAACAGCAGTTTGCTCTCTATGCATCTTTCATTGCTTCTTACGAAAATTACATTAAAGGTAAAATTGTTGACCCTGCAACTTTAGACGAAGACTATGATCAGATCGATGCTGATGATCTGGAGGAGATGGATCTGCAGTGGCAGATGGCGATGATAGTAAGAAGAGTCAAAAGGTTTATGAAGAAAACTGGTAGAAAGTTTGTAGGCGAAAGACCAGGGTTTGATAAGTCAAAGGTTCGGTGTTATAACTGTCAACAGAATGGACACTTTGCTAAAGAATGCACAAATGAACGAGTAGAACGTAGTCAGAACAGGCCAACACAACCGAATGGGGGAAGTAATGAGAATAGGGCGATGGTATCCAGACAGAATAGGGAATACAATTGGAATCTGCAAGTTGAGGAAGTGTTCGAACAGGCCAACTTGGTTAACATCGAAACTGAAGGAAAAAACAGAGAGACAAGAGAAGATCAAGCTTATATGGCAGAGGTGAATGATCAGCTCTCTGAGGTAAGTTCTGAACTCCCTTGTATGAAATGTGAAAATCTGTCTGAACAATTGAAAACGATAACTGATCAGTTTGTTAGTTTGGACTCTCAATTTAAAACGTTAAAAGAATATCATCATTACACTAAAACTAGGGAAAATAGCTATTCAGTTAAGATTAAGGCTAGTGAAAAAGATATCAGAAGTCTTAAAGCAAGTCTTGCTGAAAAAATACAAGTAATTGATCTTAGCTATGAAGTGTTAGAAGAGAAAACCAAACTAATTGCTGAAAGGGATAAACAGATAGCTGATTACCAGGTGAAAGTGGTGGAACTAAACAGAAAGCTTGAGCAGTTTAGAAATTCCTCTGCAATACTTGATCACCTCGTTAGTGATCAACGTTCCCCAGCTAAAAGGGAAGGAATTGGATATTCTGAAGTACCACCACCTTATAATCATAACTATACTTATGATCCTAGTAATCAGAAATCTGTTGATGTTAAATCAGTTGATGTTGAGATTAGTCAGACAGTTCCTGTCAAAGTTTCAATTAAAAAACCTGAATAGAGTAAAAAGGATACGACAAAGTCTGTTTCGAGTGTTAAGATTTCTGTTCCAAGTTCTGTCTCATCAAATTCGGACAAGACATCCGAATCTAGTGAGACAAAAGAAGAGGTAGTGTTACTAAAACGTGGGGAGGAATATAAGACTACTGAAAAGAATTCCCCTCTAAACCCGTATGTCCCACCATATGTTAGACAAACGGGTAGTAATGCAACCTCTACATCAGAAACAACTGTTGAGACGAAAGTTGAACACAGGAGTTGTTTCAGATGCAATCAAATAGGACACCTGATTGCTGATTGCCCTCTCGATCAGAGATTCAGAGGTATGAGGCCTCCAAAAACTAAGAATAAACCAAACAGTAATTATTATAATAGACAGAATGCAAATTCACCAATGTTCAGACATTGGACTAAACCAAGATTTCAAAGATGTCAATCTCAGTTTTTCCCTGTTAATAACCAAACCACTGGGTACAATTCATTTAATTCACGAAGGTTTGGATGGCCCCATAGTCAATCTACAAGAAGGTATCCTTTTAGGACTTACAGAAATCATACTAATACTAACTTTGGACAGCCAAAGTACGGGATGCCTTTTAACAGATTTAATCGACCCAAGACCAATAGGTCTTGGGTCCCCATATTTTAATCCTTTGCTTTAATCGTGCAGGAACAGTTGAACAGGGCTGCAAACAATCTATGGGTTGTGGATAGCGGCTGTTCCCGGCACATGACTGGTAACAAGAATTTGTTACACGAATGGAAACCTGTTCAGGGAGGTAGAGTAAGTTTTGCTGGAGAAAGTGGTGGTAGAATTACTGGAATTGGGACGGTGACTAATGGTAAAATGATGTTAGAAAAGGTGAATTTCGTTGAAGAGCTAAAGCATAATTTGCTGAGTGTGTCTCAGATTTGTGATAAAGATTACACTGTGAACTTTACCAAAAATGAAGCGATTGTACTGTATCCTGGTTTCAAGATACAAGAGGCATGGATAGTGATGAAGGCTCCAAGGGAAAAGAATACATATGTATTGGATATGAGGTCGACTGAGATGGCAACAGAAGAATCATGTCTTCTGTCAAAAGCAACTGAATCGGAGTCCGAGTTATGGCATCGAAGAATGGGGCATATACATCTTCGAAAAATGAACTACATTGTCAAGAATGGGCTGGTGCTTGGTGTTCCCTTAAAAAATTTCAACTTTGAAGACCAATGCTTATCGTGCAAAAAGGGAAAGCAACACAAGAAACCTCATCACACCAAGAAGATCAATACAATAGTCAGTACCCTAGACCAACTTCACATTGATCTCTTCGGTCCCGTGAATGTAAAAAGCCTAGGTGGAACATCATACTGCTTGGTGATAACTAATGATTTCTCTCGATGTTCTTGGGTATACTTCCTGAAGACAAAAGATGAAACGGTTCAGTTGGTAATTAACTTGATTACCAAGGTTGAGAACATCGTGGGGATAAAGGTTAAATACATCAGGAGTGACAATGGAACGGAGTTCAAAAACTACCAGATGGAGATGTTCTGCCTATAAAAAGGGATAGACCACCAGTACAGCACCCCGTATACTCCGCAACAAAATGGGGTGGCTGAGAGGAAGAACAGGACGTTAATTGAAGGAGCCAGAACAATGCTGGCTGATGCTAAACTTCCTGTGGTGTTCTGGGCTGAAGCTGTTGCAACAGCCTGTTATATCCTTAATCGAGTTTTAACTGTTAAAAGATTAAATAAAACATGTTATGAACTTATGCATGGTAGAAAGCCTAACTTGAATGGTCTCGAACCATTCGAATCCTTGTGTTCGATATTAAAGCCGACGAAGGTATTTTAGTCGGATATGTTGTTGGGACACCCAACAGACGAGTCTTTAATCTATCGACCAGCAAGGTTGAAGTGGTGTGTAACACTGACAATACAAGTTACAAACCACCAAAACCAAGCACGGGACCGGCTGAGGCTTTCGACTATGATAAGCTTTTTAAATCTTTTTATTTGCCTTACTTGGATTGTGCAGAAGTTGATGAGAGAATAGCTACACAGATTCTTTATGATGAGGAAGAAAATTTTGTGCAACGACCGCAGTACGATGAATGTCAACCTTTCTCGTCAACTGCTGTCGACACCCCTGCTGCCTCTACTGAAGACGAATTCTTCAATCCTTTTCACTCTCAACAACAATCGCCCATTGATGAACTATCTTCGAACCTGGAAGACAATCTGCAAGTCAGTTCGGTTCCGACTACAGGAGTTCATAAATATCACCCTTTGGAGAACGTGATAGGTGATCTGTCTGATGGTGTACAAAAAAGACGAAGCTTGAATGAGGACACCTATGTTTACGCAAGTATCAAAGAAACAGGTATCATTAACGAGTGCTTGTACACCTGTTTCATTAGCCAGATTGAACCAAAGAACTATCAAATGGCTCTAAAAGACAGCTCGTGGGTCGAAGCCATGCAAGAAGAGTTAGCCCAGTTCGAGAAGATGGAGGTTTGGAAATTGGTTGCAAAACCGAAAAATGTGCATGCGACTGGCACAAAATGCGTTTTCAAATGCAAGAGAGATGAAAAAGGGATAATTATCAGGAACAAGGCAAGGCTGGTTGTAAAAGGTTTTAATCAGCAAGAAGAGATCGACTACAATGAAGTGTTTGCTCCTGTGGCGAGATTGGAAGCGATTCGTTTGTTATTGGCATTTGCTGCACACAACGAGATGAAGGTGTTCCAGTTAGACGTGAAAAGTGCGTTTCTTAACGGTAAAGTCGATGAGGTTGTGTACGTTGAGCAGCCTCCGGGTTTTCCTGACCCAGACTTTCCTGATCACGTGTACAAGCTAAGTAAAGCGCTATATGGGCTACATCAGGCCCCTCGTGCCTGGTATGCAACTCTATCCGATTACTTGCTTGAGAATGGGTTTGAAAGGGGAAAGATCGATAGCACACTGTTCGTTAAGAGAAAAGGAAGAGACTTTCTTCTGGTTCAAGTCTACGTGGACGACATCATCTTTGCTGCATCAAAAGTCGCCATGTGTCAGGAGTTTGAAGCCATCATGAAAAAGAGGTTTGAAATGAGTGCTATGGGTGAACTAACTTTCTTTTTAGGATTGCAGGTTGATCAGAAGAAAGATGGCATGTTCATTCATCAGACTAAATATGTCCAAGACGTACTCAAACGCTTCAAGATGGAGGACAGCACTCCATTTGATACTCCAGTCTGTGTCAACCACAAACTGGGTGCTGACTCAGACAGTGATGCAGACGTGGACCCCACCCAATATCGGGCAATCATAGGTTCTTTAATGTACTTAACTGCATCTAGACCTGATATTATGTTTGCAGTTTGTCTTTGTGCTGCTTTCAGGCAAACCCAAAGGAATCACACATGAAGGGTGTGAAGAGGATATTGCGGTATCAAGGGCAAGCCTAAGCTGGTGTTGTGGTACACGAAAGGGGGAGACTTGGAGCTGGTCGCTTACACGGATTCTGACTATGGTGGATGCAATCAGAATCAGAAGTCAACAACCGGGGGGTGCCAGTTTCTTGGAGACAGATTAGTGTCATGGCAGTGCAAGAAGCAGACCTCAGTCGCCATTTCTAAATGTGAAGCAGAGTACATGGCAGCATCGAACTGTTGCTCCCAGGTTCTTTGGATACAACAGCAATTGCGCGATTACGGTCTGAATTTCACTCATACTCCTATCTGTATAGATAACACTGCTGCTATCTCAGTAACTAACAATCCCGTAAAGCATAGCAAAACTAAACATATTGACATTCGTCATCATTTTATACGGGATTGTGCTGAGAAGAAATTAATAGTGCTAGAAAAGGTTGATTCGTTAGATAATTTCGCTGATGTGTTTACTAAAGCGTTTGACAAAAATCGTTTTCAAAACCTTGTTGAGCTAAATGGGATGATCAATCCCGAGTAACCGTGTTTTTCGTTTTTATTCAAAAAAAAACGTCACTATCGCTTAGAATTATGTCGGTTGCTTCAGTTTGAAGGACATATCTTCGGATATGTTTGGTCCTCATTTCTACCTGTAGAGTATGAGGATAGCCATTAACCAGATGACTGAAAGTGACCGGGGCGGTTTATGATGTGTTTTTATTGTTTCACTGAAAATTAGTCGTTCTTACTTAGTTAGAAGGACACATACTCGTATGTGGTCGGTCCAGCTGATCCATTGGATCATCAGGATAGCCGTTTACCTGATGACTTTGACTTGAACGGGGTGATAGAACTTAAAATTTTTTTTTATGGGAGATGAAATAATTTTTCAAGTCTACTACTTCGTAAGAAGTGTCTATACAATGTTTAAAAGAAAATTGATCCAACCTTGGAAAGTGATGGACAAACTGATTCTGTGTGCTTAACTAGTGAAGTTGTTAGGCCTAAACGACTTTAGAACAGTCATTGTATGTCATGGTAGCATTTTATGGTGCGTAAAAGTAGAAGTGATACTAACTAAATCTCCTCGATCTTACGTGGAAACTCCTTAAGAGTTGTGCATGTCTCCATATATATCTTTCCGAAAGATAGGCAGAAAAGCGATTACCCAGTCATACACGAGCCCGTGAGTGTTCTGATTCCCGGGAAGATGGTGTGTCAAGAAACTGCAGTGATCCAGATTCGGGACTTGCAGTAGTTTACTTGAAGCTGTGTAAATCTTATTATTTAAAAAAAAAATTATTTAAGCCTTCTAAAGCTTATAATGTAATACTTATCAATCATGAGGCAAGAAAGAGAACGGGAAGAAGAGTCTAAAGATCGAAGAGTACTTACTATTTAATCAGACACTACGGGTCGAGGTCAACTCGGGGTGACTTGGGGAAAATTGAGAATAGATAGGAGACATCACATTCTCTGATGTGTTGCCCATTTATATTTTGAGCTTAATTGAACCTAACACGTATCACAGAAGCGATGAAAACCATACTAAGTTATTTACCTGCTTACAACCTGTCTCTTTATGTCATAATACAGCTGATCATGGATCTGTGTGACAGTCACTTAATTAGTATGAATCCTGTTCGGATCTTTTCTAAAACATGTAAGTCCCTGTCAAGACTGAAATTTGATCCCGAGTTTTCTATCTCAAAATTTTATTTTACTTATGTCGTATTGTGGTTTAATACCTGGTTACTTAGTCGTTGATCGTATCACTTAACGCTTTAAAGGAAGGTTTAAAACCAAAAGGCAAAGTGTTCAATTTAAAAGGGTTGGTTGTGTAATTTTCATAACAAGCGAAGTTGTAAAATATAGGCGAACTTGTTAAACAGGCGAAGTTAAGGGGTAAGCGAAGTTAACCCTAACTTCGCCTGTATAATATTGACCCTATATAAAGGAATTTTCTTGTCAAACTCAGTATTATTCAAAACCCGGCGAAGTTAGTATAGTAACCATCAAGCGAAGTTACTCTTTGAATCAAACTGTGTTATTTTTCTCAATTTCAACTCGTGTTAAAGGTGTGTTGGTTTTGTCTAGTGATAATCTATGTCAATGGCGTTAATCAAAGATTGTTTTGATCCGATTTGTGACCCCGTTCATTCAAACCCTTAACACCCGCTTTTCAAACTTATTTTCACGTGGTCGTAATCATATTGATCGTCTAGATCTCCATAAAATCATGTGTTTAAGAGTCCACAATCATCAAATTATCCAATTTCACCTCGTTTGGCCGTCTATACTGTTGCCGCTTCAGATTCAGGCGAAGTTACAGTTTAGGCGAAGTTATCCTTAACTTCGCCTAAGGTTTAACTTCGCCTGATAGTTAATTATTTAAAAGTATATGAGGCGAAGTTGTGGTTAGGCGAAGTTATCATTAACTTCGCCTGGCCCTTTTAATTTTTTTTAATTAACATTTATCAAGCGAAGTTAAAGTTAAGGCGAAGTTATTACTAACTTCGCCCCACCCCTAACTTCGCCTATACAGAATAAATCATAACTTCCCTCATGGTAACAGGCGAACTTGTGATTTGAATTGACGATTCTCTAACTTAGACTGTTTTTGTTGCAGAAATGGCAGCTGTAGCTGGAGCCGGTGGTGCAGGTGGTGATGAAGGTGGAGACAACAACCGACAGTTTTTCCCGGGGCATAATATGTACATTACTCTAGACCCGGATGCGAGCGGTGTTGATGATTTCCGCGAGATCATCACGTTTCTTATCCGCTCGCGTATCTTCCACGCTATTACTACAACACTGCCCATCTCCCTACCAAACATAGAAGATTTCTGGGAGACAGTGGAATATGATTATTGAGTCGAGCCCCCAGTTATGCGTGCAACGGTTAACAATCAGGTAGTGCAGTTCTCGTCTGAGCAGATCAGGGTGGCTTTGTAGTTTGGGGATGAAACGAGAGACGATCCTACCGACTTCGTGGCTCCATTCAGAGATGGTGCTTTTCTGAGAATGGGCTATTCTGGTCCTTTGGGGGATACTCAGAGACGCAAGGGGTTTTTATTAGACCAATGGCGCTTTCTCATGCACGTGATGATCGTGTGTATGTCGGGTAGAAAGGCCGGTACAGATGGAATGGGTGCGACGATGCAGTCGGCGATGACAGCACTGACTTACAATAAGCGTTATAGCTTTAGTCAGACGGTGTTCTACGAGATAGACCGTCAAAGACGAGCGGTGGCGCGTGAGAGATTCCTGATGTATCCAAGATTCCTTCAAATGATCTTGAATCACGTTGCTCCCACATTACCTCAGCGCCGCCCGATTAGATATGTGGAGAGTGTATGCAAGAGAATCTTCGCTCAGTGTAGATCATCAAGTGCAAGAAGTAAACCTGAGCTCCGTCCTCGACATACTCCGTTGTTTGGGTATTTGATCAATCCAGAGTATGTTGCAGCTCGTGGGGACGAGTTTCGGGATCCTGCACCACAACAGGCTGAAGCACCTCAACCACCACCTGTGGTTCAGCAAGCTTTACCTGCTGCTCCTGTTGTGGCACCGGAGGAAAATGTAGACCTTGAAGCTGCGTTTGGCGGTCAAGGATTCTTTGATATGGAACGTGTTGATCCAGAGGAAGAGGTACAAGTCTCGGTTGCCCGGGTTTCTAGTGTGGATGTGTCGGTGGCAGCTACGACGGAGGCTGATTCTGATTCCTCAGATGATGATGTGGCTGAAGCTATACAATATTTGATCTCTCAAGAAAGAATTCATGGGAAGAGAAAGAGAGACACCGATGACAGTGATTCGGACTTTGAGGAAGATTTGCATCGGTTGGTTCGTAGAGCGAGAAGAGAAAGAGTAGGTGCAGGTTCGGGAGCTGGTGAGAGCTCAAGGGTGGTTCGTTTCTCTCCACCCGCACTGTCTGGTATGACTATCGTCCCTACATCATTGACAGTTACAGGGGCGATCACCTCGGGTGTTCCAGTGTTGACTACCTCATCTTCTTTCGGCATACCACCCACTACATTCCAGCTCTCGGCTCCGGAGATTGTGTCCTTGCCCCCTCCAACTCTTACTCCATCGGAGGTCGTTGCAAGGTTTGTTGAGTCAACGGTTGTTGCCACTGCATGGTTGTCGGTTACGATACCACCTGCGGTTACGTTTCCACCTGTTTCTGAGGTGCCGGTTACATTGGGAATCCCTCCTCCGTACGCTCAAGACATATCACATATGAGGTTTGATTTCGATGCAACCTTATCTGACTTGGAAAGAATAGCAGCACTTGAAAGGGTCGTGGCAGAACAATAAAGAGTAAATCTAATCCAGACTCATGCTATTCAGCGCCTCGTTGATGAGAATCAAATTCAGTTGTCCCTCCTGATCGAGCATGGTAAAATATTTGATGCCTTGAAACAGTTCTTGGCATCTCAGGGGGAGACGAGCTGTAAGGGTGACGAGCTGAGGACGAAGAAGCGTAAGGATCGAGACGATGATCCCAATGCATCAAAAGGTGCAGGTGGAGGGTTGTCAAGAACTGAACAAGCTCTTGGGACATCCACATCTCAGGGGGAGTCAACGAGTGCTGCTGGCGGTTCGGGGGGTGATGATGTGGTGGTTGTGGAGGCTGAGGAGGTGTTGGATGATGATGTTATAGGTGATGATGATGTGTTACCGTTGTAAGAGATTGAGAAGATAGGGGCTGAGATCGTGATTGACAATGAAGTTGAAGAAGGAGAGATTGTGGAGGAGAACATTGAGCATGAAATTCCAGCAGTTGAAAAGTCAGATCTGGGTCAAAATACGGAATGTGATGAGACAGAATGGGAGGAGCAGCCAAGATGGAAAGAAGGCTACGCTCAGTGGTTCGTAAAGACTAAGAAACCGGCGGTCCCTACTATGTTGAAGAAAAGTTACAACATCAAAGGTTATGCTGAATCGAAAAAGGGGATTATATGCTGGTTATATGATGAGCAGTTGAGGCTCTTTGTGATTAAACGGTATGATGGGGTTCAGTATTTCAAGAGGTTGTTGAGATCGTTGAATACGTTGGCTCTTAGGACTTCCACATCTCAGGGGGAGTCAACGAGTGCAGCTGGCGGTTCAGGGGGTGATGATGTGGTGGTTATGAAGGCTGAGGAGGTGTTGGATGATGATGTTATAGGTAATGATGATGTGTTACCGTTGGAAGAGATTGAGAAGATAGGGGCTGAGATCGTGATGGACAATGAAGTTGAAGAAGGAGAGATTGTGGAGGAGAACATTGAGCATGAAATTCTGGCAGTTGAAAAGTCAGATCTGGGTCAAAATACGGAATGTGATGAGACAGAATGGGAGGAGCAGCCAAGATGGAAAGAAGGCTACGCTCAGTGATTCGTAAAGACTAAGAAACCGGCGGTCCCTACTATGTTCAATAAAAGTTACAACATCAAAGGTTATGCTGAATCGAAAAAGAGGATTATATGCTGGTTATATGATGAGCAGTTGAGGCTCTTTGTGATTAAACGGTATGATGGGGTTCAGTATTTCAAGAGGTTGTTGAGATCGTTGAATGCGTTGGCTCTTGGGACTTCTACATCTCAGGAGGAGTCAACGAGTGAAGCTGGCGGTTCAGGGGGTGATGATGTGGTGGTTGTGGAGGCTGAGGAGGTGTTGGATGATGATGTTATAGGTGATGATGATGTGTTACCGTTGGAAGAGATTGAGAAGATAGGGGCTGAGATCGTGATTGACAATGAAGTTGAAGAAGGAGAGATTGTGGAGGAGAACATTGAGCATGAAATTCCGGTAGTTGAAAAGTCAGATCTGGGTCAAAATACGGAATGTGATGAGACAGAATGGGAGGAGCAGCCAAGATGGAAAGAAGGCTACGCTCAGTGGTTCGTAAAGACTAAGAAACCGGCGGTCCCTACTATGTTCAATAAAAGTTACAACATCAAAGGTTATGCTGAATCGAAAAAGGGGATTATATGCTGGTTATATGATGAGCAGTTGAGGCTCTTTGTGATTAAACGGTATGATGGGGTTCAGTATTTCAAGAGGTTGTTGAGATCGTTGAATACGTTGCCTGAGTGTGAAGTGAAGGACTTAGCTAGGTTGGGGTTGATAAACAGGAGTGATGATAACATGGCTAGGATCATTGGAAAGATAGTCTGGAAGGAAAGCATAAAGGAGAAAAAGTTCGAGCTGTTGAAACCACAGAAAGGAAAGCTCATTGAAGACAAAGACAGAGGAATGAGAGCAGATGGCAAACCTTGGATGATAATGAAGTATAAACCGATCCGGTGTCTAAAAGAAGTGCCGATGAAACAAATGCCCAAGGATGTGCTCAAAGATCTGAAATGGTGGTACGTTGATAGTGAAACGGCTGAAGCGGTGATGGAGGATGAAGATGAACAGGAGCTGATGAGAGTGTATGATCCAATGCACTTAGTGAATTTGTCTCAAGCTGATCTGCATGTGCTAAATGAGAAAAAGATATTTTATATTCCTGCCTGGAAAGAAGAAGCAAAGAAATATCAAAGAGTAGTTTCAGTTTGTGTACGAGAAGGCGTTCATGCTTGAAGATGGAAGATACAAGATTTTTGGGATTACGAGACACGTGTTTGAAGATAGAGATATGAAGCTACTGCCAAGGGGGAGTCTGTTAGTGCATGATGTCAGTAGTTAAGTATCTAGTGTCTGTAATCGTGTTATTTGGTTTTTGTATTAATGTTTAAGCAAACTTGTCTCACAAGTTCGCCTGATATAGGCGAACTTGTGAAACAAGCGAAGTTAGTGACAACTTCGCCTAGCATGTTAGGCGAAGTTGTCGAAGTGTATTTAAGGTTGGGATACGGCTTGTATGTCATTAGTTGTTCAGTACGTGTAATCGGTGATTGATATATATCACGTGTTATTAGTTGCAATACAACGTGTTCTTTGTTTATTGTAACGTGTGTTTGCTTGTGTTTAACGTATATCGATTCTACGCTCGTATCGTATAACGTAGGGATTCCGCACCTACGTAGAACGAGATATTTCCGTATAGATCCGGCTGGGAACCTACAAATACTCAGCGAACTAGAATCGTATTCAAGTCTTCAAATCTTCAAAGAAGATTTCCAGAAATCTGGAAATGAAGAACATGAAACCCAGAAGCTCAAATACGTAATACTACCTCAATTCATAATCAAATTGCACAAATAACCTACCAAACGACTCGCAAACCAATCGCGAATCCAAAACACTAATACTCGTAACCGATTAACCCCTTTCTCGAATCCAAATGTACCAAAATCAAACCTCTATTTCAGACACAAATCAGAATCAATACCGAATCAAACCAAAACCAAACCAAACTTCAATTCCAATCCTCCAAACATTTCCTATACCTTAACCAACTCAAATCCAATCCAAACCTTCCATAATTCAATCAATTCACCTCAAATTGATCCAAATTTACTCAAATAGAACATGGACAATTTATAATATCAATTAACCCAAAATAACAATCAAATCAAATGTAATTGAGCCCCGAAAGCTCGGATACCACTTGTTGGAACCCGTGAATCAATCACTATAACTATAACAGATCTCGGATCTGTGTGTATTTGATTAATCCTAAACTCGGATCTAGCTCATAATTACGTTTGATTATATGTGTTATATGTGTATGTATTATCAGTATTAGTAGTTGTAGATGTGAATAATATTAAGAAGAAGATCGAGAGCGATTTGGACAGAGGTTCGATAATTATCTCTCAAAACTTAAATTAAACGTGAACAGTGTTCACCTATAAATAGAAGACGGACCTAGTTCGTTAACATCCTCTAACGAACTAGAGTTCGCTTCGTTACATACATTACAAAGTAAATAGTTTAACGAATCACCCCCTGATTCGTTAAACATCCTTAACGAATCAGGGGAAACCTAACTTAAGTCTTAGTTCGCTAAACAACCTTAGCGAACTAGACACAGTAGCGAACTAAACATAACTTAGTTGTTTATTAAATTAAACCAAAACGACAAATTCATTAAAGATAAATACAAAGACTCAAGACGCAAAATCGTGCACTAACATGTATTACCAACAATTGAAGAAGAACTGGAAGAAGGTCTGGTACGACATTTCTCACGCAACTCTCTCTCTGGTTCGGAAAATCCCTCAGTTTCAGGCGGTCCTAGAGATCGAGTACATCCCATACAACTACTAAGATAAATAAAAGAAACTAGAATTAACTAAACTATTTTAACTAACAAACAAAGCAAAAGAAAAACAAGTAGCAAATAAGGTAGGTCCTTACTCGAGTCGTTCTCAATACGCCTCAAACCGTGTCCCCGGAAACGGCGCTAAAAACTTCTTACCAAACCTTTTTGGTTTTCATATTCTTTTTCTCTTTCCTTGATTGGTTTGTGCTACCACCGCCGATCGTAAATTATTATGAGGGCCTAGCTTACATTTTTTTTTATTTTTGATGATGCTGTCGCACAGCACTTTTTTTAGGTGCTAGGATATTTTTTATTGTTATAATATATTACAGAACATGCAAAGCTTCACATAAATAGGCTCGGGCCAGGCTTTAACTTGGTTCTTCAAAAATTGAGTATAAAGGCCACTAAGTGTCTTGTAAAGCTCGGTTCTTTTGTCTTTTAAACCCGTAACCTATAAATAATATAATTATGTAATATCATACTAAAATAAGGTAAGAAACATCAAATATTATATATAAAAGCGACTAAAACAATGATAAATGGTGAGGAATCAAGTGTGTTTTACAACACATCAATTATAAAAAGAAAGAAAAACATATTTGATAAGTTTAACCCTTTAAAATATAAATACCTAATTAGATATATGTAAGTATATACGAAAACGTTTTATTTTAGTTTATATATTTTTTAAGTTATATTATATTAGATTACATAGATATATACACACACACACACCCGGTCGAAGGACTTATTATTATTTTTTTGAGAATTTCATGGTGTACGGTTTGTTAAACGAGTGTGGACATTATTAGTTTACAATGTATTTAAAAGTTAAATAATTAAAATAAAGGAATAAAATAAAAAGGATAAAAAAAAAAAGCAAAACTGACCAGGGGAGGGACTCGAACCCAGGTCTCCCTCCTGGTCCTAACACTTAATTCAACACACAATAGCCAAATGGGCTGGTGCTACAACTTGTAACTCTAATGAAACAAAATATATTTATACATAAGATCCAATTAGTCCCCAATTCAAAAGTACCCTAATCTAATCAATTCCGAAAGTGAAACACGTATGCCCTGTGTCAAGCAAAATTGATAGAGAGCTTTTGTTAATCACTAAATTCCGCTCATGAGTCATATTTGAATTACCTGGATTGAACACGAATTTAAGGAGAACGGAGCGTTAGGGTTTGCGGCTTGAACAAGAATTCAAAAATGATTCTAGAAAGTTTTTAAGTTGCAATTGCTTTAGGGCTTAGCTTCGGAATTATGAGGGGAGAGTGTGGTGCTCGTGAATTGTATTTCAGCACAGGTCCACGCTCATAGTTAATGAAATTGATTTGGTTATGTCTCGTTTGTTGTCAATTAACGAAATATACCATGTAGGAATGTAGCGTAGAGGTTAAGGATTAGTTTGTTGTGCAAGATTCCTGATTTCCCGGCTTGATTGAAGCTAATCGCGATGAGGAAGATGAGTGTCGGTGGTGACGGGGAAGAGGAAGGAAAACAAAAAAAAATTTGTTTAAATTGTCATCTGGTCCCTATAGTTTTGTTTGAGGATCAAGAGTAGGTAAAACTATAGTTTAGGGTCTAAATGCACATACTTGATACATTAAAGAATTTATAAATATGTTAATACGAGTCACATGTAAATAAAATAAATATAAAACCAAAAATAACTCAACAATTTCATTAAATGAGAGGATCTGATCACAAACTTGAATAGAAACAAATACAAATATTTAACCAAATTTAATGAAGGTCACACCCTTGTCCAGTGATAAGTTCAGGAAGTCCCCAGTGTACATGGATCCTATCCTTGATAAGATTCAAGCTCTGAGGAATCAAACCACAAAAAGATGAAATGGGAACACCTCATGATCAACTTTGTGATAGAAGAACATGATAAAAATGAGAAGGTTGTGAAAGAAAGAGACGCGTTGACTGCAAGGGTTTCTTAGTTGGAGCAAGACAGGTAGATTGATAGGGCCCTTATTGAGAGTCAAAGGTTATGGACTCAGACTCTCCAGAATCTGGTAGACAATCAGCAAACTCAACTGACAGATCAATCACTGTTGAATGTTAAACGTAAAAATGAGGTGATACGTCTTGAATCAAGTGTCTCCCACCTTGAATCCGGTCTACCTTCCTCCTCAATTATTTCACAAAATATTAGGAGGGAATTAAAATTATGTGTTGATAGAACAATGATTGAGTTTGGGGGACTTGATTTGCGAGTTCATTTGTTGGAGGGTGAATCCAGTACCTCACGGAATATTGGGACGTTGATCGAAGAGAGTATCGATTTAAGGGCGGAGGTTGACCATCTTAGAGCCCAAATTGAGCAACATGAACGTTTTACTAATACTCTAGCCGTTGTCAATGAAGCTATTGAAAAACCGCTACCTTGTTGTTGTTGAAGTCATGAAGTTGACTGACGAAGATACTGAAGATCCAAAAAATGACTAAAAGTAGTCTTCAAAAGCTTAATTGACTCTGGTGATGATGATGATGCACAAAAAGGAAAAAAGAGACAATCTTCTTTAGCTGAGCTCGTTGCTGACGCTCCAACTACTGGTTCAAGATATGTGGCAAGTGGTAGTGGTGTTATGGATGTTGATGGTGCTAGTGGAAGTGGTGTTGGTGTTGGTGTTGGTGTCGGTGGCAGTGATAGAGCCGTGGTTTTTGGTATGATTGTTAGTACCAGCGTGGTTGAAACCGAGGTTGTTGTTTATGGTGTATGTACAGAAATTGTTCTAGTGATTACTTTGGGTATGGGAGTAACTGGCACTGTGAACGAGGAAAAGGATGAACGTGATGATGAAGACGAATCTGATGATGAGGAGGATAATGACGAAGATGATGAGGACAATTACGAGGATGATGATCCACCAGATAGTTTCGATGAACCACATGGTGGTAATAGAGGTGATGGTGGAGATGGTAATGGTGGTGGCAGTAGAGCAAGTGATCAATTTGCTTCACAAACTGATATGCCAAGATTGGATTCCCAATTTACTGATCCTACACAGAAAATAAGAGAAGTTGACGCTGCATTGGAGGAAGAGATTTCCTTATTTTTAATGTTGATAAACGTGCAAGTACTTCGTCTCCAACTCAAGAAACTGTGGAATAAGAATATGATGGAATAAACTAATCTCTGACCTACACACTCCGGTTCGTGATGTTGAAGAGACGGTTCAAGATTCAGTTACCGTGGTAGCTCTTCCTGCAACTGGGGGTGAATCCTATCAGGTACCAAGACGGAAAGAAGAGGAGATACTATATCACAAGGGTTGCTAGTCTCAAAGACCATCTCTACCCTTATCTTGATGACTGCAAATGGCACGCCGCAATCAAGACGTGGGAAATCAGAGGTGCCAATGGGTACCTAACTTACTTGTACTACACTAATATGCATACACTATCTGAACTTTATATGAATTACTTAAGACGATTCGTAGGTCAAGGTGTTGGTGAGCAAGAAGAACTGAAGGGATGGTTTATGAGATCTTAAGCAGAGAAGGGAAGATCGACTACCCTAACTTCAAGCTCAACAAGGGTAATTCGTACCGACTTCCAAATGAGATTGATATTTGGAAACAAGAGAAAGGATTGGAGGTACAATACTTACAAGGATGGTCGACCTATTTACCATGGAGAACCGTTTTCCCAACTTGACAACAACACAAGGGAAGTGATCATTTACTGCAAACAGATGCAGTTTCTTCGATTCTCTGATGAGCACAAGCTGGATGCCCTCCATTATCCACGGTCGAAGATGTTCGTAGGGACAACATAGACATGATAGTTGAGAAGTTCAACAAGTTTGTTCATTATCTTGTTGACAATATACGAGAATGACGATGGCTTTGACTACGAGACCGATTGAAGCCAGTAGCTAGGGAAATAATATTAAATACTAGAGGGAGATTGCTAGGCCCTGTTTTGTACAATATTCATTTGTATTATTTAGAATTGTTCACGATGTATTTTACTAGCTCTCAGTTTCTTTTATGTATGTTTGAGCCGGAGGCCATGTATTTAGAGCCCATTGGGCCGATGATACTGAAATGAATGTATGACATGCTTCTCCTATAAATAGGAAAGTATGTGCATGCAATACTAACCTTTTGTAAAATACCATATCTCATCCTTTCACCTACTCTCTCTACTCTCTCTCTCTCTCTTTTCTACTTTGGGTAATAACTGCATCAACAAGATCCGAGATATCGGTTGCTACAAGTGATTTCCGCTAGCTTGTAGTTAGAGAATGATTCAATAACCAATTGTGTTATCCATTCATAGGACCTACAACTTGAACTGCTTCTTTATCTCGGTATTTTTCAGGTTTGCCCGTTATCCCGAGCCAAGGTTTAAATACTTTATTCCAAAATATTCCAGCGGTTAAAAAGTTTGCTACAATTAAAATTATTTTCATAGTTAATATTAATTTTAAATAAATACTAAATAAAGTTAAATAAATAGTTAATATTAATAACTTACCAACGTTTACATTCTTCGAAATGACGATCTAATCTTTTGTGAGAGTTACTTCCTCATCCTTCGTACACGCTAAGTACTCATGTGGCGCCATTGACTCTCCCATTTGCCTCTTGTTGTGTTTATGGGCTACCTTTTGGGTTGAACCCGAGGCCCGCGCCGGTTGAGTCTCTAGCACCGTCACAGGCTCCAGCTGGCTTGACCCGAACACCGGCATTGGGTTTTGGGTATTAAGGAAGTTGGCTTACATGATGAAGTTCGAGTCGGGAAATGAAAATAGATAGTTTAGGTTCGGTTTGTTGCCGGTGTTCGGGAAGTTGGTTTGTTGGTTTTGCGAAGTAGGGTGTTGGTCGAAACTGAGCCATGGAAAGTTTAAGCTTGGTTGGTTCGGTTGATTTGATTAGTTTTTAGGAGCATGGTATTGCCCGAATGGGGGGAATGGATGGTTCGGGTTGTTTCTAAGATCTATTTTTGGAGTTTTTTTAGAAGCGATGTATTTTTTTTGTATCAAATATTGAAATTGTTAGAGATGAAGTTGGATAAGAAGAGGTTATATGTATATATATTGTTTTAATATTCTCAATCAAACACAGGACACCAAAACTCGCCCCCCCCCCCCCCACCTTTGTCGCCCCTCTTATTGTAACAACTCAGATCTTTTCGTTTAACATTAAATACCAACACCCGACCCGTTATCGTATTCGGATGATTTTAATCAACAGCTCATCACATTTAACAAAAAAAATATTATTTTATTATTATCATTTATTATATTAAATCAATTTTTTATATAACTTTAAGATATATATATTTTTACCCCTAAACACAAGTTTTAACCTATTTTTATTCAACATGAGAAGTACAAGGGCTAAACTATAATTCCTTACCATTCTAATATTTTATTATCCCAACCCAATAACCTATTTACCCAAAACTCATATCCATATCCTAATCGATACCCGTTTAGCTGCTTGAACCAAAATCTTCGTTGTATACTTGGAAATAATTCTAGCAAATCGTCCTGATATCAAATATGAAGTTATCTCACAACGTAATTTGGAAAATACGATCTCTATGATAGAAATTAGTATAATAGCCCCACCCGTCGGCGTTAGTGCACGGTTTTGCGTCTCGAGTCTTTATATTTATCGTTTTATTATTATAATGTAAAATTTATTTATATTATTGTCGAGTTCGTTATTATATATCTAGTTCGTTAAGGTTGTTTAACGAACTGGACGTTTAAGTTATCAGTCTTCCCAATTCATTAAGGATGTTTAACGAATTGGATACTTAGTTCGCTATGTTTATTATTCTTTGTAATGTAACGAAGTGGAAGTCTAGTTCGTTACGGAATGTGTAACGAACTAGACCCGTCTTCTATATATAGAGGATTTCATCCTCTTTTTAATTTAAGTATTGATTAACGTATTTAACCTCTGTCAAACTGTTCTCTCGATCAATCCTTCATATATTTCACATATGTATAAGCTATTTATTATTAGTATTAGTTGTAATATGTGAAATATATGAAGGATTGATCGAGAGAACAGTTTGACAGAGGTTCAATACGTTAATCAATACTTAAATTAAACAGAGGATGAACACCTCTATATATAGAAGACGGGTCTAGTTCGTTACACATTCCGTAACGAACTAGACTTCCACTTCGTTACATTACAAAGAATAATAAACATAACGAACTAAGTCTCCAATTCGTTAAACATCCTTAACGAATTAGAAAGATTGATAACTTAAACGTCTAGTTGGTTAAACAACCTTAACGAACTAGATATATAATAACGAACTAGACATTAATATAAATAACTTTTACATTATAATAATGAAATGATAAATACAAAGACTCGAGGCGCAAAACCGTGCACTAACAGACACCCCCTCGTCTTGAGCTCTTTGTCTTTAAGTTATTTGAAGCGCTTGGAATGCCAATCTCTGAAGCTGTGAATCCCATGTTCATGACACACAGGAACAACACGTTGAAATTGCATTGCTCGGTCATAGTCTTAACGACGCTCTATTAATATCTTCTTCATGAACAACACATCATTGTCGGTCTCTGTCAAGTACACAAGCCACATCGGATCAATGATCTTAATCAACTCGGTTTTTAAGCCCTTACCCAGAATATTAACGGCCTCGCCAGTTCGATTGTCATAATACTAGCGGTTGAAAGATAAATACATGTGTTGATTCAGCGTCTTGACTGGTACCCGCTTCAATGTTTTCGGCAGTTTAACTTTAAGTACCAACTTCCTCCAACCCGTCCTTGGATCAATCTCATCAATACGCTTACGAATAGAAATATGCGGCTTAAAGAACTTAAATCCGTGATTGACCTCGAGCAGCAGCTGTTAATGAAACCAATCTGCATGTCGATTACCTCCAAGGTTCATAAAAGGTCGACACACGAGGGTCCGAACGTCCCAACGCGGTAATGAAAGAACGTCAGTAATATTTTCATAATACTGGATGACGTTCTCCCATTTAATAATACAGACCTTTAAATCTGAATCATAAAGCCATGAAATAATGTCACCTCGCACTTTAGATACGGCCTTAAAGGATGTCATCTGATTTGCTTGAGCACGAGCGACAACTTCAACTTTCTGCTCTTTATCCACATACCTGTATGCATCTTTTATCTTATGCGCTCTTTTTTCTCCGGTACTTAAACCATTCAGAAATGTCTTCTATAGACAAATTGGGCTTTGAATCAAATCTTGTATCAACTATGCGTTTGCCCTTTGAAACCTTTTCCAAATGATCTTCGGCTGCTTTAACGGTTTCTTCATTAAATACAGGAGCACCTTGATCAACATTAATTCGTTGAAACATTTAAGGGTATTCCTCATCCGTAACATCCTCAATCTCCACCTCCTCATCCTCAAAAATAAACGATGTGTTCATCTGAATAGTTGGATCATTTAGGATCTCTTCATCATTCTCGACCTCCACATCGTTCTCAGCCTCAGCCTCTAACACGGTTAGCTCATCATCATTTAGACCCAGCAGTATAGAAATCTGCTCTCGTGTTAAAGACCTCTCAACAAACTGTCCTACTTCAATCTCATCAGCATTTACAATGCTTCTAACCACCCCCGCACCATTAACAAATATGATAGTATCAGCCTTGATCATCTCAATGGGTATAAAAGCTGTAGAATCATGATAAACGATCAACTATTTTCCAGAATCACCAACCGCACTTGTACCTACACTAGAAGACTAGCCGTGAGTTTGTTTCGTCTCACCCCCAGCACCTGACTCATCAGGATCTTCATCATCGTTTCTGAGTTTCTTGAGCGCCTCGTCTTTGCATGTAAGCTGCAAAATTATGTCCTCCTGTTCTTTTAACCTCACCCTTGAGACGTAACAATCTCACGAAGGGCTTTGATCTCTTTTTGGAAAAATGAGACATAACTCAGCAACTTCTTTTGATTTTCCATCAAACGCTCTTGATTAAGACGATCAGCAGACATTCGATTTTCATAAAGATGAAGTAGAAACATTATCAAATGAAGCTGGAGAAACATCTCGTGAATCTTAAGTTTGAGCTACAGTTGGAGCTTCAAAATCATTAGAACTTGAAAACCTTGGTATTACCAATTAATATTCAAAATACGCACGAACCAGGTCTGCATATGGTTGTTCAGTTGATGGAGTAAATGAATTAAATAAACCATAATTATCAAACATCCAGTCGGAACCTTTTCCTTGAGAAGGTGTGGTGTATCTTTGACAATCCACATGGTACCATTCTTCCACATAAACAAAAGTAAAATTAAATAGTCTTTTCTTCGGAGAAGCGTACCCCAAAAAATAACCCTCAATGGCTTTTTCTTCAAATTTACCCACATCTCTTTTCAACATCGTACAAGGACACCCAAATGGTTCCAAATAATTTAAGTTAGACTTCTGTTTGTTCAAAAGCTCATAAATCGTCTTTTGGAGTCTCTTAACTGTCAAAACCCGATTAAGAGTATAACAAGCAGTATTCAAAACCTCATTCCAGAATTGGACAGGAAGCTTAGAATCTGCAAGCATAGTTCTAGTTGCTTCAATCAAAGTTCTGTTTTTCCTTTCAGCAACACCGTTTTGTTGTGGTACA